>NC_140035.1:17552768-17742768 GCF_963513975.1 Fringilla coelebs | reverse complement strand
GTAGTCTCAAACACAGAGAGACAAAAAGTCACATCAACAAAACCTAAAAGTAAGCAGAAAAGACCTTAAAATGGAAATTCTTCATTCAGTTCATGCAAGACAATCTGGCTGTGGCTGCTGGATATTCTGAAAACTCCAGCAAAGCAACATTTAAAAGAATATGTTGCTAAAATTCAGCTGGCAAAAGTAATTCAGAAAATATAGCTGAACTCCTAATTTCGCTCATTGGGTTGCTCTGATTTCAGAATTGGGAGGTCAAAATGCCATTCCTTTGCTGTAGTATGTACCTTTAAATATTGCCTGTGATGACTGGTAAAGTACTTTCAAATTAGATGTTTTCCATTACCTGGTGCCTTTTCTCCAATTGGTAAGCAGGGAGAAATTCTCATAAGGTGATTGAAGCTTCCTTGGGCCGAGTGTGGATCTTGAGGGTCTCCTACTCTACAGATGGGGTCACGGGTGCCAAACAGAGGAACTTCTGGAAGGAAGTCCAGCATGATGAGAAAGCAGTTTTCCAAGCTGGGAAGAAGAAAATACCAAAGATTTACAAACATGGCTGAAAAGGAGCCTTTGCTACTGGGTGAGGTGGCTCAGTGATTCTTTCAAAGCCACTCTGCTCACTGCAACAAAAGGCTCCCAGTCCTTTCTGCTGAATCTGGCCTCCTTTGTATGAAATAGCCCTGATTAAGGTGGAGTGTTTGAGAGAAAATGTGGCTGACTCCCTTTGTGATGGCAGTCCTTGGAAAAGGACCTGAGTTTAAGGGTTTCTGATAGATGAACACCTATTTTGTGACTTTTTGTTACCTTGGATTTGAAACAGATGATGAATATCTTAATAATGTTTATATAATGGTTATACATTCTGTGAGCTCTTAGGTTCTGAGAGGAACAGAGGTATTTGACAGAGGCAGGCAAGGAGGCATGAAATTTTCTCCTTGTGAACTTACTCCCAAGTGCCTAAATTATATTCTCTGCAAAACAGAATTGAATCTTAGTAGCGCTTTCATATTGGTTAAGGCTGTGAAAAGTCTGAATATATCACATAAAAAAAATCTTAAAAAGTGAGGCACCTGTAACTAAATCACTCCCCAAGTGAATGAGTTTTCAGCAACATTGTTATTTGTGTACCATTGTCTTATTGTCTTATTGTGTAACACAGGACTTTGCCATTATGGCAAGTGCTTTTAAGACTAACTTCCTCTTTTAATAGCCTGGGACTAGCTTTCTGAACTTCCGCTTGTGATTGAATTCTCCAAAGCTATTATTGCTGGAAACAAAAAAAAAATTAGTGTTCTCAGTGACCATATGCTGTGCTGTGCAGTCATGTAAAACACAAAAGAACAGACAACTATTTCAGAGTGAGAGGAAAAACAAAAATGTTTGAAACTCAGTGGCCTTTTCAATTAATTTAATTATGAACTTTCATCACAAAACTAATTTTTAAGCAGGGACTTTATTTTGTTTGTGGCTTCCTTTTGCTTGCAAGATTTCCTTCTTCATACTTTAAACATTTTTATAAAACAAGATGTGAATGATGGTGAGATGGGACCGTATTTCCTGTCTCCTGCTCCCTTGTCATGTTTTGGCATGCTGGGCATGCTTCCCAGCATGTTAAACTTCACAGAGACTGGGTGATTTTCTGTGCCAGCATACCTGCAGAGACGTGGCCAGAAGAGCATTTTTCTGGTCTGGTATTTGGGTATTTATGCCTATACTATGGGTTGTGTTGTCATACCTGAAATGGTTTTGATTCCGTGTGGGAGGGCAGATCTTTCAGATGTAAGGTGCACACTCCAAGGGTAACTCACAGGACACATCCAGCTATGTGCACTGTCACTGAGGTCTGTGCCCCAGCCAGGTCCCACAGGTAGTCATGCCTGTGTTGAGGCTGTGCACACTGAAGAAAGGTAATCTTCCTAACATAGCTTGTCCAGAATCAGAATGTATTACACTCTGGAAAGATCTATCTTCTGAAGTGATTGACAGCTTACTCCAGCACCACAAATCCCATCTCTGCAATGTGAAGGAGGAGCCTAGCTCAGCAGGGTAAGCAGAAATCATCTGACCATCTTTTGTCAGGAAAATAAGCTCAAAAGCCTAGTGGGTGACACTCAACTCTGTTTTAGGGGGCCTCAAAATATGCAGACAGAGTCAGTGATCATATTTTATTCATCTTCCCAATATATTTTGAGTAGATTTGATGTGGGCAAAGGCTACAAAATCCCTACTCAGTGTAATTCCTGCTTCATGCTTTTACAAATACTAAATGTAACATCTAAGACATATATGTGTTTATATATTTAAATACATTTCTATAAAATCTTATCTATGTGCTCATAGTAGGTATATATAAATGTATCAGTTTATCTCCTCCCTGTGTCTTATATTCTTATAATCTTGTTTTAATGTTAAATCAATAGTTTAGGAGGTTAAATAACACCAATACAATAAAAGCTAATATGAACAAGTTCAATATTTACTGCCATGTCTGACTTTGGAATTGCCTTTTTTGCCTATATACTAAACAGGTGAATACTTGCATATTGAAATAGAATTTTGTCTTCCATCTGTTAGCAGCCTGTCAGGATTCTGATTTCTAATCTTCTTTCCCATGTACAGCCAGAATGATAACACAAATCTTTTAAATTTTGGAATTTTGTAGCTGAACTGAATTTGTGAAATATACTGGTGAATCAGTAGTTTACCTATATTCTGTTCTCGTGGATATTAAAAGCTACAGTCATGATGTTTATTTTCAGTTGTATCAAACTGGACACTAAAATAGAAGCTTATCCTGGACCTCTATGCTTAAATGTAATTCCAGAAAAATAAATCATTATTATTATTATAGCAATTTATTTACTCTTAATTTAGTTTCTTGATTATTTGTTTCACTAAAACAATGAATGATTTAATTAGTTTAAAACCCCCATTCAATTTACATCTAATTGGAAATTTATTTGCTAAGCTGAAGTTTTTGTTTCAGGATTGCAAAAAACATGTTACTGTGCTATGTGAACAAAATGTCTAGGATCTTCTATAGTAATCTCTCCCCAGGTGAGCGATAGCCATTCCCATTCTTGTCTGTGAATGACAGTGAAATTTTTGTGGTCTTACAAACTTTGGAAGCATTTATTTTCAGTAAATCATGTGGAGCTTATTCAAAGGGTCAAAACCCCCTGTGTCTCACTAGCATCGTCTAGATAGATGCCAGACTATTTCTAAACAGTTACTGTCAATGAAGGGGATAAAGCTAAAGAAAGGGGATTGCATCAGCTCTCAGAAGAAAAAAATGCTCCATTCTCCTAGCTCCATAGTCTATGTTCAATCAAGACACAGTTAATGGAAGCCCTCCAGTGCTAAGCAATAAACAAACACAGTTTGGCAAATAGTCCAAAATCAAATCTAGTGTATAAGGTGGACAATACATAGTTAGTTCCATTACAGAACTCTCCCCTGGGAACTGGAGCAGCTTCTGAGCCCGTCTCATTACCCACCAGCACCATCTGTAGCCAGCCTGAACCTTATTTGGGAATATATAAAGTACACTGAAAAAATAGAGTAGGTATCAAGAGCCAGAGAATTCTATTTCAAGTTTAAATTTTGCTTGTGAAAGATCATTTGGTTTTAGACTCAGCAAACAGTAGGCCCTCATCACTCACAATGAGCTGCGCATGTAGCAGGGATTACTTCAGATCAGAGAGATTGAAGGTAATTGCTACTTTCCACAGGGAGATATCTAGTACTAGTGTGCTTTGAGAGATACAGTAAAGCACCATAAGCTGAAACACATCATCCTGAAGCAAACTAGAGCCACCTCTCATTGTTTCTCCTCTCCTTGCTTCATTTCGAAAAAGTGAATAGGAAATTCGAAAGAATACATTGGAACAGGATGACATTCCTTAATGTGTAGATTTAAAATTATTAAACAATCCCCACTCTGATGTGCAGATGAATATGTATGATACATGTGTCATATAGACGGTGCATATTTTTCCACTAAAAGTCAAATGCTTTTAAATAACTGTATATATGTGTCATTATTGCGTGGGGATCATACAGGTGTTAAAATGCAGATATAAGAACGTTAGAGATGAAGGTCCATTTTTGGGGACACATGAGAGAATAGGATAAAAAAACCCAAGGGTTCTCTGCCTCAGAGAACAACAGTTGAACTGAGAGCCCAGATATATCTGTTAGTGACTTCAGCAGAATTATTCCTGGGGGATTCATTTATCCTGGGATGCTCAGAGATTGCTGACAGTTGACAGCTGCATTAGCTTCCCTTCTCTATTTGGTGGTTGTATGTGATAAGAGAGCAACATCTTAATATAGTATAAAGAGTTCCTTGGTGTGAGTTTTTTATGGTAAATTATATGGTTGACTCCAAACAAACTCTTCATTATTGCATCTTAAGAATATTCTGCATAGCATACACAACTAAGTTGATAATGACTTCGTGAGTTTCATAACAAGCATCTTTGAGATTGTTTACCTCTTTTTGTAAAACTTACAGACTTAGAAACCCTGGCTATTATTCTTTGCTGGTCAGGACAGAACTTTAGGCTATGCGTGCATCCTTGATGACATTAGATGGGTTTCTGTGCTTCAAAGGGTATTGTAAAACAAGGGTCCTTCATTGTCACTGCAAGGTCATGCTTGCTCTTTGTCACCATTGAATGATGTCCAGCAGGCTTGCTACTAGTCAACATCAAGACTGGTGGTGCAGACAAAGCTGTGAATGATACCAGTGCATTCCACCCAAATTCAAGGAGTTTCAAGTACAGAGACACTGGGCCTCTGCAGTTTTAAAAATTCCTTATGCACCTCCTCTTAATTTGCTAATATAGAAATTGCATCAAAACTTACACTCTATTCCTTTCTCAACCACATTAGGTTCTGTTCCAGCATAGGTAGATTTTTATAAGATAAATTGAAGCAATTGACCTTTTTTGTGAGGGTTATTTCTAAAAAACAAAACCAGCATTCACAGGATTGTTTTTGCCATATTCCTAGGTTGTCTTCACTTCTTTTCATTTCTGACCTTGGTAGTCCAAAATGGGTAATATCAGCGAAATTGAATGGAGACACAATAAATTCTGGTAATACTGAATCCCCTCTGTGACTATGTGTGAGTGCCAGAAATTGAACATCTATTTCGTCATCTTGCTCATATTCTTTAGTACCCTTATGGCATCTTCCCACTAAATGGATTGATTATAATCAGTAGATGCATATTCATTTTCTTGATCCCTTTGTGAAATAAAGGATTTTATTTTTCTGAAAGAAATTATAATAGCCAAGAAAAGTAGAAAGATATTACAGGCAGTTTAGAATTTATAAAGATCTTTGCACCTAGTAGATATGTATATTTTTTGCTATTAGGAGACAGCTGTTAAAAATATTCTTGCCTTTAATGAGCTAGTTATAAAATTGCGACTGATTATCAGATTGTTCTGTCTGTGAAAATTGTAGGTTCTTGATTAATAAAAGAAATTCTTTTGAAAAAAATTGGCATTAAATGTTTTATGAACAGGCACATTTAGTTTATAATGCCATATATGTCATTCCAGAGAAAAAGAAAGATAATATAGTATATGCATGATAACAGAGATTTAAACACTTAGAGCAAGAGTTGTCGATTAAACAAAAATTCCTGATGTTTTGGGGGGAATTCTTCCACATTTGTACACCTTACTTCACTGTTAGTTAAAATGATAACCTGGGAGTAAAATTGGGGTCATAAAAATTAGTATTGATCACAAAGTTGTCAATGTTATGACTGTGCATAGTTAAATTTTATCACCTGACCATATTTAAACAAAAAAATGGTTTAGTGGAACCAATTACACAGTCATATGTATACAGAAACAAATTCATACTTGTAGCATGAGGAACTGTGTAAGGAGCATGGGGAAGGTATTTAAAGGTCATAGTGGACAAGCAATTAAACATGAGATCCCAATAGATACTGTGGCAATGGGGCCTAGCCCAATATTTGGATATTATAAATGAGAGTAGTATGTCAGAATGCTGTATCTACCTTTGCTGTTCATTTTTTTAAAAAAGATGTTGAAAATTGGAAAAGACTCAAGAAGGACGACAGAAATTATTTGGGAGATGGAGAAAATGTCTTATATAGCAAGACTTAGAGGTTATCAAAAGAAAAATCTGTGTTGAAAGTGTATACATACTTTACAAAGTGAGAGATGCCAAGTGCCAAAGGATTCATTGGTCTGTCAAAGGAAGACATCTCAAGAGCTGGTGTTCAGAAGAAGAAGCCAAACAAATTCATACTAGAATGACAATAATTACTCACTGCAACCAACTCCAAAGTGAAATGGTAGGTCCTCTCTCTCCAGATGCCTTACAAAGGTATGGATGCCTTTCTGTTGCCCACTACTGTACAGAGGACTGTTTGGCCATAGTGGGTGAAATTACAGAAACTTGTGTTGGAGAGGATGTCAATGATCCCTTCTGATACAGCAAACATCAAATAAACTTGTGAGGACTTGCAAAGAACTGATGGTGAATGTGGAGTTGGGACAGACACATTTCCCTGAAAATATGTGTTAATCAGCTCCCCTTCCATCTTACAGTAATCCCAGCTAGTTGTCTCTGAACAGCTATAGCCCATGAAAGGCAGGGAGATGATCTGAAAATCAGGATAAAAATCCACTGTGCAAAATGTTCTTATAAATTGCAAATAATAGAAGTATTGGCTTTAGTAGCAGTGTTCCTTTTTAATAAGAGAGAGCAGATGGATCCTGGTCAAAAGGTTTTGGACTGACTCCTTGAGGAATTCCGAGTTGCCTGGTTTTGCCTTTGCCTGGTAGGATGCTGTTTCAAAGGGGGTATGCTAAACAGGAACCATCTGGAAAACTAATTCAGGCTTCTTCAATGTTTTGGTATTATCTATGACAAAATAGATAATTTTTGCCTACCTCCTTTCAGTAAGTAATGCAGATCAGAATTAAAAGAATTTTCTCATTAAATGAGTGATACTACAGGAATCTGTAGAAAACATGAATGGATGGCTTTGTGGTGCTGCCATTCTAAAAAGAAACAGAAAATCCAAAACTGTAATATTTGTGTTTGTAACTTAAGTTCTGATTTTTGCACCTTTTAAAAGAGGCTTAGTTGTAAAATGTAAAATTATTAAATGAGTTAATAAGTAAATAATGAGTTGCTATTTTTGGAGTAGTCACCAATTAAGAAAGAGCATATTAGTTTAAGCCGTGGTGACTGTTTCAAGAAGTCTATTCTTCATTGTGGAAAGTCCAAAAACTGCGTTCAAATTTTTTACTTGCTCAAAATATCCCAAGGAAGGTCCTTGGAAATCATTGAGTATGGAAATTTCATAAGGGATGGTTTTACCTGATTATGAAAGCGTTTAATATGTTTTTCAGTACCAACATGTTTTTTGTCTCATGAGCAGGTTTCATAGGGGATGAATTTGTTATGTATTTCAGACTCCTTTTTATCCTTGATGGGTGCTGCTGATGCATTTGCACTACTCCACATATATAGCTAAGACTCTTTCCAGAGCCAGGCTTACAAAAACCTAGTTTTCATTTTGATCCTGCTAAATCTTTAATCTGTAAGAACTATCTTGTTTTTCCAGACTTTGAATTTTCTGAATGATGAAATATATAAAGCATATCGTTGTGATCTCAAATGTTTTCATCATAGGAAGATCTCATCCTCCTTAACAATAAAAAAATAAACTCAGGAGTAGCTGAGTTATTGAACACATTTGGAACTTAATTAATGATCAATGTCTAAAATGACTACAATCGAGTACTTACCCTCATCAAACCACTGTCCCTCTCCATCACCCGCTTAACTGACCCTGCAGTTTGGCCTCCTCTATTTATCTGCTCTGTCTGGACAGGGCCATAGAACTTGAAGAGCTATGCTAAAGCTGAGGAGCTGCTGTAATCTTTGTTACATGAATAAGTCTCTAAGGAGAAACAAATATATCCAATTGAAATAGTAGCTGTGCAGACAAATCTAAAAGAGACAGAACTGTGTGAATGCGTAAGGTTCAAAATTATTGTGGGTTTTTTTTTCTAGAGATAGAGGGTGAAATACTTCCAAGAAAATGCTGAAGACTTGCTGGTATGTCAGCAGCTTTCCCCTCCTTCAAGCTAAAGAAGCTGCTATTGAAGGGTTTTGTGCTACTAAAAGAAAATAATTTACTGAATAATTAATGTGTTACAGTGCATTTCCAGTATATTATGAACCATTAACAAATTAAAACAAAGTGGTCAATTTAAAGTAGGGCTTATGACGCATTTACTTTTCTGTTATTTGCTCGTTTACTTTCTGCTGTACAATGTGTTGATTCATAGTTCTTCTGATCATCAGCTTAATCTGCACCGGCCTATTCTGTGACACGTTGCTGTGTATGTGAGTGCCCATATGTTCAAAAGCACTTAAACACATTCCCATTTTCTCTCTGTTGGATAGGTAAACAATGTTTGGGTATGTGTAATAGTGTCATTTGTTTCTTTCAGGAAAACAATACTTTTTGTATTGATCAATGGTAAGTGTAGGACTGTTCAGTCTTCAAAACCTTCCCAGGTATATTATGTTTGTCCTAATCTAGTACAGGGGGGAAAAAAAGAGTAAGAGTCTATTTTCCACATTTCTTTTTTTCTGCTTGCTATCGTTTAAAAAGCAGCTTTGAACCTTGTTCATGGCTTCCCCAGATTTTGCTGTTAGCTGCCAAGTCCCTGTCAGATTGAAATTGAAACGGCAGAAAAAAGATTTTCAACATACTTTTTCTGCAATTTTTTTCTGTCTTTCACCTCTAATGAAATGACCTTTAACTGCCCCCTCATCCTACACTAAGCAATGCTGAGTTTTGTACCCTAAATTCCAACTACTTTATTAAATTAGCTACAAAATAGATATTTAAAAATGAAAACAAAAGTAATTTAAAAGGTGTATATGAAGCTTTGCATTTGTTGTGTTTAGATGCATTGCTGAACTTTTTACTTCAAAGACAAAAACCTCTGCACTGGAGATACCTTGCATCTTATTCAGTGCTCATCCAAATATATATAATATTTTATTAGCACAGATCATTGTAAAACTAGCTTAATTTCACTTTTATTCTATATATAAATAGTTCTCAATTCATGCTTTAAATCTGTAGTCATTTGCTGTGAAATAATTGCCTTGTTATTGGAAAAATGAATTGACTTATCTACTTCAGTGCTGGGCTCTTACATCCTAGTGGAGTGTATACACAAATTTCCTATTGGAATACTCAGTATGAGAAAGTCAGACTTTCCAGCTCATTCTATTTTTATACCTTATACAACGTTCAACACTTTACTCTTGATGAAATGTGCTCCAGTCCCTTGTTGCACTACCTAATGTGCTAGTATTTCTTGCTACATTACCTTTTCCTCTATATGGTTCTTAATGGAAAAGATGCTCAGCAGCGTAAATATATCTAAAGCTAGCAGTTAAAAAACTACTTAAATAAATAACAGATGCACAAGGGAACTGTGGGATAAATATACAGGAGACACACAGTCATAATCACATGTCTGAACTACTAGACCCATTATCACTATGTATAAAAATATACACTAGTAATTATGTAGGTATCCCACATGCCCACATGATTCTGAACTGGGTCAAACTATCTCCAACACTGCAAATATTTATAAAGAAACTATCATTTTGGAGAGATAATATCTGATAAATTGTGGTAGACCTATAATGTGTGAGAACATACACATATCACACATGAGTTT
The DNA here is from genome assembly GCF_963513975.1 of Fringilla coelebs. Taxonomy (NCBI): domain Eukaryota; kingdom Metazoa; phylum Chordata; class Aves; order Passeriformes; family Fringillidae; genus Fringilla; species Fringilla coelebs. Next base: position 17,732,995 of record NC_140035.1, on the reverse strand, counting down.
ATTTGACTGCGAAGTTTGTCAAAGAAAATATTTAATTGAACTGGTTATAGCCACCACACAGCACAATTGACCAAGACAATTTTGCTCCATTAATGCACCACGAACCTGATTCTTCAGACTACTGATATTACAGTCTGAGACATCAAGACAAAACTTTGACAAACTTAATGGTATTGTTTTTCATGTCAGTAAAGTCTAAAAGCTTATAGGATGTGATAGCAAAATTTTATTTTCCTTTTCTACTTGTACACTAAGTCAGTCTTGGTTTGCATATGAAGAACAAAATATCCCATAAGCCTACTAAATGCTGTCCCTCAGTATCTTTTCCTAGATAGTGTTTAATTAATTAATTAGTTAATTAAAAGTAGCATGTGTACAACAATGGTGCACATTTATGGAAAAACTAAATGCAAATCTCATTTACAGCTTAGTTTTGCCTCTTCACTGATAAATCTATCACTGAGCCTCAACTTCTTTTGTTTGGTGTTATATTTGACAGGTTTTCCTGGTTCACTGAATGCTGCTTTCTATAATTTTAGAATTTTTTTAAGTTGTTTTACTTCTTGTGTTATGAAATATCTTTGTATTAAGCTCCAAAAATTGGTAATGCAATCAGTAATATTTTATTATATCACAAGTGACTCCTTGGATTGCCAAGTGCTATTCACTTGGCAGAAGTCAAGCCACAAAGATGTGCTGGTTTTGGCTGGGGCAGTTATTTTCTGCACAGTGGCTGGTAGGGGGCTGTGTTTTGGATTGTGCTGAGCACAGGTTGATAGTACAGAGATGTTTTGTTATTGCTGAGCAGGGCTTGCGCTGAGCCAGGGCCCTTTCTGCTCCTTGTATGGCCACGCTGGAGAGGGGGCTGGAGGTGCCTGGGAGACACAGCTGGGACAGGGGACCCCAGCTGACCAAAGGGACATTCCAGACCACGTGGCATCGTGCTCAGCATATAAAGATGGGAAAGAAGGAGGAAAAGGGGGACAATTGGAGTCACAGCATTTGTCTCCCCGAGTCACTGTGAGGTGTGGTGCAGCCCTGGCTGTCCTGGAGGGGCTGAGCCTGCCCATGGGAGCTGCTGCTCCCAGGGTGAGGGGCTTGTTTGGCTTTGTTGGTGTGCACAGCTTTTCCTTTACCTTCTGAACTGCCTTCACCTCAACCCATGAGTTCTCTCATTTTTTCCCTCCTGACTGACTCCCCCATACTACTGGTGAGGAGGTGAGCAAGCAGCTGTGTGGGGCTGAGTTTCTGTCTTGGGTTACATGGTGACAGAAGATTTGGGATTGATTTTACCTTCCAGTGTGTATTTTTATTTGTTTGTTCTGCAGCCAGCACAGTGCTACTAATTGGTTAATTACTATTAATATGTATACAAGACCTTGCAAATTAAATTTAGAACAACTTTTGATGTTCAGCAAAAACTGAGACAAAGAACCACCTTTATCTTTTTCTCCTTACTTTTGAGAATTTGACTCTTACTGCTGCTTTGCTTCTCAAAGATTTTGAAGGCATGCTTCCAAAAATCAAGCATGGAAAATATGAATATGTGTAAAAATAGAAGTGAAAACATCTACTTTCATGGTCTAGGGAAAGTGCACGCAAGCATTACACAATGTAATTACACAACTACACAAAGTTCAGAAAAGAAAAGCTGAATGATGTTAGTTTACTTTGATGAGGACCTCTGCACAGTAGGACTGCCTTAAGAACAGTTATAGGAAAAAATTTAAATGCCTTTTTCATACAGATAAGAAATTACAAGCATTTTGGATTTCAGATTTTTCTCATAATTTCTTTCTGTACCTTGATTACCTGCTAAATTTTGCTGTCCCCCTTTTGCTGAGGAAATGATAAAGAGGAATATACACAGATGGAGTGGAAAGCTGGTCCTCTAGCTGCATAAGACTTCCTAGCCTTCTAAAAATGGTCATCCTGACTGTTTACAGTGTAGAGAAATGTTGGATCTGAGTGTAACCCTTGAGCAACACCTACTATTTTACTTAAAAACATAAAAAAGATGTTATTTGGATACAATCTGGGACACACCGTGTCTTTTTCTAAACCATTTCACAAATTTTGGTCTTTTAAATATCTCCTCAGAGGCAGCAGTGCCCATGGCCGGAAGTTGCAACAGCTAGAAATAGTTCTCTTTGTTTCTGTCATTGTTTAGAGATTAGAGGTCTTCAGAGATTTTCTATAATTCACATGTACTAACAAACACTTAAGGAGAAAAACAGTAAGTTAAAATTTTAGTTAGACAAATGCCTATTAGCACAATCTCTCTCAAGATCCAGCTTACAGAGAGCCAAGATACAGGGAACTGTAGACAGGGCATAAGAAATGGGAATTGGAGTTCTGGAGTCCCATGTCTTCCTATGCCATTAACTCACAATGAGTGTCCTTAGATGTAGAACACATCACTTCTGCTTCCATGTGTGTGTAAATAGTCTTGCTGGTAATTGGCTATCTCTATGAAGTGTTGTGATGAATGCAGCTAATTACAAGTAATAACTAACTAATAGTAATGCTATTTAAAGAATCACAGTAGAATCTAAATACGACTTCTTTAAATCCCCTTTTGTTAATATTGACAGGGTTGATAAGGCTAAACAGACATTTGAATGAATGGCTAGACGCTTGTTATTTACTGTTCTAAGATATATCATGTCAATGAGTGGCTTAATATTACTCCTAATATCTACACTCAGATGACTTGTTTATTAATAGCTATTTGGAACCTATACATGGTGTCCATCAGAAGTATATCACCTAACACGTTTTAGACCATGAAATTTGAAAAAAATTGGTAAACTGGTTTCAGCTTGGAAAACAGAAACTTTTCATCTTGGAAATGATTTTTTAAAAAATGAATTCTAGTATTCATGAATTCTCTATTGCTGGTGTGGAAATTCAGCTGTTCCAAAAGCTGTGCTTCAGATTCTCTCCCATAACCACCGGCCACAGTACTCTGCCTCCACCTGTATCCTTCACTAGAGATTTCAGCAGCCTTTGCTGTCTTCCCAAATCAGATTGCTAAAGTGTCCTACCTTCCAGCTGTCGTCTTTGACTATTGACTAGGTCAAGCTTCTGCAGTTTGAGAGTAGTTCTGTTTATGATAACTTTATCATCATTTAAAAAGTGAGGAAGAAATAGCACAAGGGGTAGCATTTTTTGCTTGTCATGCATCCTCTACCATTCTCAGAATCAGTGACACTGATGGTCATTCATGACACTGAGTCACCTCTCAAAGGTGAGAATAATATAACTAATATAAAAACAAAGTAAATGTAAATTCCAGCCTGCATGCATTATTTGCTGTTCTAGTAAAGCATCTCAGAAGTTTTTCTGAAGATTAATCATGTATTTTGTAGCAGTTGTAGTGCATGGACTTGAGGGCTGATTCCTAAGCTTGATGGCACAGCTGTGTTTCACATGTAATGCATAAAAAATTATGGCACTAAAAAATTCTGAAAACAAAGAACGAAATTAAAGAGACTTTTATGGCTTTAGGTGGGAATTTTCTAGCTGTTTTATGACAGTAGTTCTTCTACACTAAAATGTCAGTTCAGCTGGTAATTGAACTTGCTATTTCTTCAAGCCTGGTTTGCATTTTCTTTTCCTGTTTTTAGACTCCTTGTACGTCATCTTCTATGTATGTGGGTACACATGCTATGTATGTGGGTACTTTTTACTTTTCTCAGAACTGTCAAAAATTGAACTATCTGAATTGTGTAAATGTGAGAATACACTCTAAAAAAATGCTTTTCAATAACATCTTTAAATATTACATGGTGATCAAGGAAATGTATTTTTTGTGTACTAATCTATGGACAAAAGCAAGCAATAATTAGTTTGTTTCTTTCTCTGTTGCTAAGATCTAAACAGACCTATGGCTGGCTGATCAGATAGGGCTTGCTTGGAAAGCAACTGATGAACATTAGTGTTTTTTATATTTGAATGAAAGCAGGATGATTATTTGCCTATTTTTTTTACTGTGGCAGATTTATAGTGGTAGTACTTCTCTCCTTATGTCTGAGTCAAAAAGGAATTAACAATTAATAGAGTGCTATTATTTTTTATGTTTACCTTAGTTACATTTTAATTAGGTATTTTAAAATATATTTAGTATGTAATTTCACTGTCTTGCTCTAACCCTATAAATACCTTATCTCTTAGAGAGGCAAACTTCCCTTTGGCAGCACCTAATTACATTACCCTAGGAATACCATTGAGGGTATTCAATGTCAAGGTAGTGAATTCGTTTCCTCTGTACTTGGAAATCAGAGAAAACAGGGTCTTCTGCCCAGTATAATGTGGCTGAAGCTCAGATTCATCCTCTGCCAGGAATCCCAGCTGTGAAGTTTGAAAGATTTTTGATCTTTGATTTTATCCAGACCACAGCTTCCAGTTCATCCTAAGGAATTCTCCTTAGTATCTTTACATAAAGCCTCCGGGGCCAAATGGTTTAAAACAACATTGTTTTGTTTGTAGCCAAACCAAATGACCTTTCTTGAGGTAATAACCAAAAAGACAATTATCTGCCTTGATCAAAGTGATCTTTCTCTAGTCTGTCTTCTTTGGAGTACTCTAACAAAATTAAAATAAGTCCGAAATCAATACTTGCTTTCATGAGTCGCCCACCTGTGACCAGGGACTCTCCTACTGAGGGATGTGAAGCACCTGGAGCTCTGCTAAGTGAAAAACCACTTTCTCAAAGTGGCCTTTAGGCTGACTCTTCAGAGCAGGACAGACCATTTACAATTTCTGCCTTTGCATTAAATTTACTCCTTCCCTGGCTGGCTTTGTGTGGGCTCCATCACCCTACTGACCAAGATCTTAAACTGGAAGAGTAAGTGTAGCTGTTAAAGATGTTCAAAATAATCTGCATTAACAAGGTAAGTTTTATACCTCATCCACATCTTCTATGGTTACAAAATTGGAAAAAAAGGAAAAAAAAGTGTTCAGGGGATCAGCTTTTTTTTTAACAAAAACCTTCTGCTGTCAGCAGCTCAGGAGTCATTCAGGAACACTGTCAGAACACTGCATCTTGGCACCTCTACTTTAGGCAGAAAGTGCCAGGGCACAGGCATCTGAGAGAAATGTGAAGAGCATACTTTTAAACCTTAAAAATTATCACTTCTAGGAATAGGTAAAATTTAGGACTAGAGCAGAAGGATTGCAGCTTTTCTGAATGTATGCCCTTTGGAAACTCAAGCTATTATTTTCTAAAGGTTAAAGCATTTTTGACGTATAACAGTTGCTTCATTCAGCAGCTTGCCCTACAGTGGCAAAATCTAGATGTGGATGATCTGTTTCTGGAAGTTTAAGGTCAAACTGGTCGTTCCAAAGTCTGAAGTGAAGGTGACCATGAATATGCCATCCAGCAAGGAAAGCTTTAGCCAAATAGGTTGTGCTAGTGGCCAGGCAACCTAGGCAAGTTTCCAGCTGAATGGCTGCTCTCTGTGCTAAGGCAAAATGCATGACCTTCTTTAGAAGCCTGAACTACAGAGCTCATTCATTTCCAAAACCTGAGGGCCACCATAACTACACTGCTGATTTAGTTACTGGCCCTGAAGTAGACAAACTAACAAAAGAAAACCCAACCCAATACCACAAAAAAAAAACCCTAAAGTTTTCCTACAGGATCATCAGTTATTTCAGACAGCACCACATAGCAAAAATATTGGCAGAATTAAGTAGAGACGAGTAATGCTATGCATGGGTAACTGATGCTTAATCACATGAAAATCTATATGCCATATGCATGAATTCCTCGAGAATTTATCTGGAACAGTGTCCTGAAAATGTTGCTTGTTTATACGAGTGCCACAAGGAAAAAGTATTTCACAAGTAATTATTGGAAAAGCTGAGACACAAGGAATAAATAGAACCTTTTAATAAAACTTCTGATTGATAGAGATGGTTTTATTCTAAATTTTTTCCAAATGCTAAGATCAGCTTTTATATAAAAATAATATAAAATATTGCTTCATAATAAGATGTCAGCCATAGTTTTACCTGTACTGTAATATGCTTCCTAATATTCCACAATTTCTGGCCATGCCTGGATATATTGAAGTGCCCTTAGCTTTGCCTCAGGCCCTTAGTACCTCCAGCTGTTATATTATTGGCTGATTTACTGGGAAAATAAAGAGTAGAAATACATAAATGAACATTTTTGTTGCTACCTAATCAGGGGAAAAGAGACTTTTTCTCTCTCTCTAAAGCAGCAGAGCCTCTTTTTATAAATGTGAACCATTTACAATCAGCAGCAGTCTTATGAGCTGACAATGTAGTGCAGACTGATTTTTTCTAGAATTACATTTAAAATACAGTAGTAACATAATTATTAAAATAAATTTATATCTTAAATAACCAAAATTAAATTCCGTAACTGCAGTGCAAATTATTTAGGTGAATTAAACTCAGATGTCTCCACATGCTCAGTATTAAATTGCAGCAAATTTGAGCTGGGTCCAGCATGTGTGTTAAAAAAAAAAAAGGAAAGAAACTCGTGACATCCCTCCATATCAAAATGTTTTGGTTATCATTCTGTTTAAATAGTAACATTTTATTTTTTTAAGCACTTAGATTCTTGATCTGAATCCATATTCATGGAGGTCTGCTGTAATCCACTTTACCACTTAATGTTGCAATTCAAATGTTCAGTAAGAAGCAAAGCCCTCCAGAATAAAGCATGAATATTACCGTGTGGGGGCTGTAAAGAGAAGACTATTAGAATATATCACCAACACACTAGGGGACCATTTAGTGCACTGCTCTAAATACATCATTTAATTACAATGGAGACATTACTTCATGTTTCTACTGATGTAAGTATTATTAGAATTCATGATATTCGCAGGCTACTGTGGGCCATTACATTGGCCATAAGCTATTCCATAAGATTTACTACTAAAGGCCCGCAAGGGTATTTGAGCATTCATGGATTCTGTGGCAGTAGGCTTTTATCTAAGACACATAAGTGAGGGACAACCGAGTTATTATCTCTAAGAAACATAGCTTAATATTTTGGATTCTAAAGGTTAAGGTACCATAAATCCTGAATTACTCTGAGATATCACATAAAAAGACATTTTTATTTTATTTTACTCTACTCTGCCTCTTAAAATATTTTATGATGGCAGTTTCTAGAGTTGTACCGTGTTGTTTACATTCAGTCCCTGGATGCATCAAACCCACTGACACAGCATTTTCGTTAAACTGCTCTAATGGAGGAAAAAAACATGCAGGGGATATTCCCCCCATTTCTGCTCTCTCATACATGGTGCTCCCAGTGTGTTTAGTCTGTCACCCTGATTTGATGAGAGTCACCACAGACTTCCCTGTGCCATGGAGGGCCCTGTTAGGGAGCTAGTGGACAGTGTCCAGCGGGTCCTACTGGAGGCAGTAGGACTACTGCACATATGGAAAAATAAATACAAATCTCTGGCATTTTGAAGCAGATAGCTTGAATGTTCAGAGATTAAACACTTCTGCTGAAGCTGGTAGTGTTAAAAGTGTGACATTTTCTTCTGCAGATGATCTACAGACCTTTAACAGTGCATGATGTTAGCTGGGTGTTCAAATACTTTTCTTAATTATGACAGTAAACAAGCAGCTTGCATTTAACTCTGCTCCTCCAAAATAGTTGAGACTTCATATGTTATCATTAGGACTCATTATCCAGTTTCTTTATTTTTGCATAAACATAGCTGTACCACAGTCAAGCAAATAACACATGATGTATTATGAAGAAGGATGAGTCAGTCTTTCAGGCAGACCACAGCAAGTGTCGCTGGCGCAGTGCGGATCCAGCAGTCGGGCCAGCTCCCTGCACCCTTGCCAGGGAGGCGGCATCCTCACGCTCCAGAAAAGAGTTGGAGCATGGCACTGTCTCTTCCACCAAGGAGCACAGTGTAAGTGGACAGGTCTATGATTTGCTATTTCAATCACCAATCCTTTGGTATCAACCCAGGAAGTTTACCCAATTAGTCCGGTCTTGGTTTCATAACTAAATGTCACAATTTGAATCTGTTGATTTTGGTGGATAGCACTGGGTGAATTGTTAGTTTCCCTCTCACTGAATAAAGCTCAAGAAGGTTTTCTGTAACAATTATAACACCCGTGCACAAATTATCTGAGAATTTGAGGAGAGTCAAAATTGTTTTAGGAAAGCTAGAAAATCAGAGATATCCGCTAGTAAATTCTCCAGGACAAGAACTATTCTTCTTCTACTAGTTCCATTTTTTTTGCCCTTCTACATTCTGCTTTTATCCTGGGCCCATTGATTGCTAGAGCTTAAGAAGCAATAATAGAGAAGAGGCAGTCCTTTGCAGTTTTGCAGCTATCAGGAGGGCTGACAAGAATTTTCCTCCCACAAAACAAAGAGGTACAGAAATATTGGTCTTCTGTAGCATGTACTTAAATGTTAAATAAACAGTGAGCTTTTAATTAAAATATAAATTTTAGGCCTTACACTTCGTTTCTAATAGCTTTATTTAGTACAAATTAGTCATTCCACCCTAGTTTATTCTGTGTGTTTTAATGGCTGTCTTAAGGATATAAAGAGCTCTATTTGGCCAAAGAATCATTTCAGATACAGAGAGTTGGTTGTACTTCTTCATAAAGAACTTTGAATCCAAAATCTTATCTGTGTGTGTCTGTGAAGCCAGAGATTCCACAGAAGTCCGTATTTTTTCTCAGACTGCTCTAGAACCAGCGCAGGGTTTGGGAGTAGTGGGCTGCCTGCACCATGCCAGAAGTATGTGAAGTGCCATAGAGCAATTGCTTGGGTTGCCTTTTGTTCCAGTCGTTGAGTCCACTGAGGGCTGAAATTGATTTTCCTTATGTTAGCATGTGAAGGCTCTGCCCCTTGACCCGCTGCCGGCGAGCGTGCAGGGCACACAGAGGCTGCAGCTTTGCAGGAGTAAGCAGCACTATGGCTCTTATCTCTGGTACATTCTTCTTCCAAAATTGTTCTCTCCCTTGTGACTTTCCTTCCTACCCTATTCTGCACTTTGCAGTGATGCTGAATTGTCCCATAAATATTTTGTATGCTTGAAACAATATTTTTTTTCTTCCAACAGCATAATATTTTTAAAGGTAGCAGAAGTGGTTGATCTGTATTCATGAACCAGATAATACTGTTGAGTGCAGTCAAGCACATTGCCAGCAATTGGTAGTATGGGCCATCTACTCTATGCCATTATTTCTGTGCAGCTTAATTCTGTATAAAACATTCTGCTCATATGTCACTTTTGCCAGTGGTGATGCAATGATATGTAAAACAGGGAAAACTGAACAGAGACCACAATTTTATAAACAAGCTCAGTGATGTTCACAGCATAACTATCTTCAGAAATTTAACAAATACATATTTTGCTAGATGAGTAAGTTCTTTTTGTCTCCTTTCCTCAAAAAAATAATTCCTTCCCTCCTCCTCAGTTTTGTTGTTGTAGTTAACTTATCCACTGCCTCAGCTTATGTCCTACTGCTGACCAGGAGACTAAAACCACCAGGAATTAGTTGTCAGAGCTGTAATTAACCCAGCTGTCCAAAGTCATATTGACTTATTGGGGTCTTTGAATGTAAATTTTCATATTCTGTATGACATTTTTTTTCTTTTTAATTTGAACATCCACAAAACATACGTATACATCTAGACTGGAATATTAAAACATGCTCATGGCTTTTTACCTGTCAGGAAGAAAGGAAGAATGTGTTAAATCAGGAAGAGCAAGCCATGTTTCAATGCCTGCTCTCAGTAGGTGGCACTCTTTCCTCTGAGTATGTGCCGAGTGAAAACCTCAGCCAGTCTGTTCTCAAGGTTCTCGGTTTAACTTAGAAGCAAGAGTGGGGTCCGGCAGTTTCTGGTTGCTGAAAGCTCAGTGCACTTTTTGCAGGATATGTGGTATTGCTTTCTTGTATACTTGCAACTCCAATCTCTGTATCTGCATTTTCTCTGTAGTTTGAGAGATTTCTTGCTCATAGTATTCCCCATCATCACCCACAATATAGAATTGACATATGTCTGCTTTGAATGACTGACAAGGTCCTCACCAGAGATGGTTCCATGTCATTAATTAGTGAAGTTATTTTCTAATCATCTACAGACTGTAAAATATTTTTGAGAGGCTTCCAGATATCCCACATCTATAAGATTTCATTTCTTTTAGTTCTTATTTTCTAACAGTGGGGTAATGAAGAGGTAGTGTTTTCCCATTTTGGAGGTTTAAATGGACTTGTAACTAAAATAAAGAACAAAAGTGCATGTCTATATTAATTGATAATATTTTGAATTATTTTTTCTTTGCTGTGCAGTGGGTTGTCATTGGTATTCTTATTCAGAACCATTCACAGGGAGAAAATTACATTGTAAACCAGACGCAAGAAAGAAGAAAAATGGAGGGGGAAAGAGTAAAACAGAGTGAAAGAACATAGCACCACTTCTTAATGCATCTTAAATAGAAATTAAATACTTTCCACTAAAGAGGGCACCATGTGGTCTTTACCTGCCATCTCTTGCACTAGTGCAGTTCTATGTTAGGAACTCCACCCCTCTGTTTTACAGAAGATGTAGATATTTTCAGAATTTAGAGCTCAGTAATGCAAAAAACTTTGGAATGTTTTTTGGGAATATTTTACTCCAAGAGGCCCACCTTTCAGTTTGTTAAAATTCCCTGGCTCATTCCTTTGGTGTCCTCCAAGCCATTTTCTGAAAATCAGTAATGTTATGTACCTGCCTGAATAGGTGAGTTGAGTAAGTTTTTCTTCAAGTAACCTCTAAAAGTTGGTATGGAATGGACTACACTTGGAATAGGTTGCCTCTTCTGAATTTTTGTATTAAATAGCTGGTGAGAGTGAAGGACCCCTAGACTCTGCTATCATTGCTGGGACAAGTGGGTAAAGCCACAGCATACACCTACCTTTTATTTGAAAGCCAAGTGAGAGGCCGTGCAGATGTAATTCCCTAATGTCATGCTGGGAAGAGAAAGTAGAATGGCCTAAGGGCCTTCATAGATGTCTGTATTTCCTGAGTTTATTTTTCCCATCACATGTGGCTAATTTTCTTTCTCTTTAACTAGAGTCTAAGGTACTACTAAACTTAGATTTGGCCTCTTACCAGCCATGGTGTCTTCTGTTTATGTAGGAATGGAGTAAATTTGAAAATGCAAAAGGATTAGCTGACACACTAGGCTTTTTGTGGTACCTTTGTGTTCACAGAATCATGACTAAAGAGATGTAGAGAGTTCTCCTAGTATTACTAGCACTTCGGAATGGAATTGTAGCTTAAGGGAAACAGAGTATTGACCTTGTATCTGTGATGGGGAAAGTGCAGCTCATCAGGATGCAGGTTTTGCCCCTCCCTCCTTTCCTGCTCTCACTGTCTTACTCTCGCTCTCCCTTCCTCCCTCCCTCCCTCTCTCTCAGTTTGATTTTCTTTTAATTCTTCTCTCTTTAGGTGATTTATACCACATAGCCATAAATACTGCGTCATCTGTCTCTGGACAGAATATTATATTTAGTATGTAAAAATGAACATAGAAAATTCTACTTCCCATTACAATCAATAATTTTAGCAATATAAAATATGTCCAAGGAATTAATTTTTTTAACTTCTGTAATAATTTTAAAATATTTTTTCTGTATTCATCACATATAAAAGACCCAATAAACTGGGTAAGCAAGAACGGGGAATCACTGTGTTTAAGAGCTCAGCTTTACAGCTGATCCACACTGCTGCAGGTAGTTGTACCCTTTACATTTGTAGGCAATTCATAATGGGTACCAACATGCAGAATAATTATATACAACAGAAATGATACACCATGAAAAAAATGCCATGCAGGACAAACCACATCTTAAAGCAGAAGGAAAAACCACAAGTTTTATGCACCACTCCAGTCTTACCTTGGCCATGAATAGTGTTTTGGCATGGAGTGATTTTTTTTAATATATAGTAAGCATAAATGTGTAATAGAATTTAATATAAATAAAAATCTTTACACAATGTAGCATGACATAAATCCGTTAATTGCTAGGTAATTATACCAATTTAAATCAGCTGAGAAATATCACCAAATGAAAAAGTAAGTTCACAGTTCAAATAGTAAATTGAATTTTGTTGACCATAATATTTTTGGTAGAATTATGCTCCTGATAAACTTCAAACCATCATTCATTTATTTTCATTTTTATTTCCTTAATATATCCAGCCCTATTTCAGATTCCTGGTTCTTGAAGAAGCAAAAGTATAAACCACATAATATGTATTCTATTCCCCAAAGAGCATAGATCTGGCCTTTGGGGGACAGATGAAACAGTACTTTCAAATTAAGCACCAAGCAAAATGTCCACAGATATTCTGGTGCATCCTGTTATTTAGAACTCTTTTCCTACTGCAAGAGCCCAGCTTACAAGCCTGCCCTCAGTAAATTAAAGGGAAAAAATCACTTTCTTCAGATGTCATTCCTCCGTATGCACTCATTTCTCCAAGGCTTAAGATCTAAAATTCCTCTAACAATTTGGCCTGGAAAGATGAATAGCTTTTAAAACATTGTGTTGATTGTATTAATTGGGAAGGGAGTAATGGGTTTAGAATAACTGGAACAGTTTTTAAACAGCTTGATTACAAGGATTATCACACACACATTGAGATAGAGAAATCTAGGGAAATGAGAATAATTTCTGGCTTTCCTGGGCATGCATTTAAAGTAGAGAAATGTAGAGCTAAAAGCAAATAGCACAACCTGTTTTAATCAAAGTAGTCTAGCAAGAAACAATCAATTAAAGAACAGTCTGATTCTCTGTGACATCAATGTATGAAAATCTGTTAGACGCCAGATTGTGTCTCAAGACACATATGATGAACTGAACAAAATGACCTGCTAATAGCTTTTACGGGTAATAAATGCATCATGTTATTGGTAATTCTGCAGATGGTAAATCAAGCTAATATCCAGGCTGAAACAAGCTACTTGTTAAATATACTTCAAAAATGTTCCTCCTTGTTATTCCATAATTGTGTCACACAGAAAAATAAGATGATTGCTACTTACATTTAGGCATTTTAAATTAAGATGTGTTTCAACATGCAGACATTTTAATTTTCAAATTCTTTAGAGAGAACATTTTCCTAACTGATCTGAGCTTTTGAAGCACAGCATTTGTATTTAGATTAGCAGCTCTATCTAAATTGTTTCATAGAAATGTTCTGTTTTACTCTTCATGATGTATTTTGAAAGAGATTTCGCAATGTCTAATGTTAATCTGAAGCTGCTATTCAGGATGCAGGATTTTCAGTTGCACAGATGTAAACCATTTCCAAATGGGGATTTTTTTGATTTCCAGATTCCAAGATGCTGTAAAAATGGAGTTAATCGATCCATAGCAGAACAAAACCTCAGTATAGACACCAGTTCTAATTTTGCAATATATATATGAAATTATTTAGTTTCCATACCCAAAGAAGACTAATTATGTAAAGAAAGGGATGAATTTATTCACCAAATTCCGTGGATATCCAAGGCAGAAAAAATATCAAATCACTGGCTTAAAAAAATATTTGTATAAGGTAGATAAACCCTAAAATCTCACTAAAAATGGCAAGTGAAAGAAAATAAGTAAACTTAAAAGGCCCTATTCCATTTCTTTATGCCAAGGATTTTACAGAATTGAGGAGTATGTAAGTTTTATATTGCTCCCTATCAGCTCTTAATAATAAAAAAGTAAATTAATTTTCCAGGTAGCAATTATTTACCACAGAAAAGCATCTACCAGCAATAATAAATTATATTTTTGTGGCTATCGGATTCAGCACTTATCATTCAACGCAACAATTCAAATCTGTATTCAATGCTCAATTATTATTATATCTGTTAAAAGGTGTTTTTGACTGGCTAATTCATCAGGAAACCAGAAAATTATTGGAAAACTTTAATAAAATTTGAAGGCATCACTCTAACATGTTAGATACTGCAAAACCATATGGGCAACCAAGAGTCACAGGTAGCAAAAAGCGACTGTGATGAGGCAACAAAATCACAAATATTCAAATCAGGAAACCTTTTGAATACACTGCTTTTCCCAGATTCTTGTGAAAACGTGGTGGCCTTGACCCTACCTCAATGCTTTCGTTCTTCTACATTTCTGCATCAGATCTAGTCACATAAATAGCATCTTTTGTTACTAGCCACTTACTATATTTGTTCTTGCTACTCCCCTCACTACCCCCCACTTGAACTAATATGTGTAGCTAGAGTTTATAATGGCTCTTCTCAACAATTTACTACTGCATCAAACCCATAGAGCTCTTGATAAATGCTCAATATTAACAGCATCAAGGCTTTTTTTTAGATTTTAGAATTGTTTTGCTCAGTGCATTCATGATCTGTTGTGATTATTTTCAGTGAATAAAGAATTCAAGTTATCAGTGGAGAACCTGGAGGAAAGAGATTGTAAAATCTTTTTGTGCTATTAGGATACTCAACACCTTTTCCCGTGATGGAAGAAGGATTGTAGTTTGAAGGAAAGAAAAGACAACAGTGGGATGTTCTGGCAGTGCCACCACAAATGTAGTTTCTGGCAAAAACCCCCAACAAATACTGGTAACCATATAGTCTGAATCCTATGTTGTGAGGGCAATGCTCAGACACCTTTTGCTCACATTGATTGAAGTGTCTCTTAAGTTCACTCAAAGGTGGCAGAACACTACTTTCAAAGCGTCCAGAAAGAAGTATTAACTTCAGAAATGATTGTAACTTTGGCCAGTTAGAAAAGGCAAAACATCATTTGAATTTTCTGATTTTGGTTGAACTGTAATTATATAAAACCACAGATAAAAGATTGAATGAGGTATTAACCAAAGTATCAGGACTCAATTTTAGGTCAATGCTCTTTAATATTTTTATAAATTTTCTGTATTTGGGAGTCAAATGTACATAAAATAAGTTTTCCTATAATACCAAACTAGGATGTGCTATGGTCTTTCTTGAGAGTAGAGAGGCCTTACAGAGAGATCTGGGTAAACTAGACAGCTGAGCAATCACCCACCATATGAAAATTAACTAGAGCAAGAGGACATTTCTCCACCTGGAGGGGAAATCCTGTTTATACACATAAATATAGGGATGAGAGGCTGGAGAGCAGGCCCTACAGAAAGAGACCTGCAGTTTGGGTTGATGGCAAGTTGATAGGAGTCCACAGGTGTGCCTTGGCAGCCAAAAGGGCCAGCTGTGTCCTGGGGGTCATCAGGCACAGCATCGCCAGCCAGGCAAGGGGAGGGAATTGTCCTGTTCTGCTGTGCAATGCTGTAGCCCCACCTCGAGCTCTGTGTGCAGTGTTGGGTGCCACAAAAAAACATCAAACTATTGGAGCCTGTCCAGAGGAGGGTGACCAAGATGGTGAAAAGCTTTGAAGGCAAGAATTAGGAGGAGCAGCTGAGGTCACTTGTTTGTTGAGCCTGGAAAAGAGAAGGCTCAGGGGTGACCTCATCGTAGTTGACTCCTCAAGGGCGGCGGTGGATGGGGAGGTGCTCCTCTCCTCTCCTCTCCTCTCCTCTCCTCTCCTCTCCCTCTCCTCTCCTCTCCTCTCCTCTCCTCTCCTCTCCTCTCCTCTCCCTCTCCCTCTCCCTCTCCCTCTCCCTCTCCTCTCCCTCTCCCTCTCCCTCTCCCTCTCCCTCTCCCTCTCCTCTCCCTCTCCTCTCCTCTCCTCTCCTCTCCTCTCCTCTCCTCTCCTCTCCTCTCCTCGGCAGTGACAGGACACGAGGACATGGAATGAAGTCACATCAGGGGAAGCTCAGGTTGGACATTAGGAAAGGTCCTTCACTGAGACCGCTCTTGGTCACTGAACAGGCTCTCCAGGGAAGCCATCATGGCACCGAGCCTCTCTGGACAATGCTGCAAGTTCTGTGGTTTAGGTTTAGGTAGTCCTGCGAGGAGTAGGGAATTGGACTCAGTGATCCTTATGGGTCCCTTCCAATTGTATTAATCTAGGATTCTAAAATAGTAAATTATTTAAGGAAATTGGGATCTCCTTGAACAAAGATTATTTCTAGAACACAAATAATTCATTATGAGATGTTGTCATACGTGTGTCCCTCAATAGAGTGTGACTGTGAGAAATCATCTGTGTTGATGTATGTTTTCTCTTATGACTTATTTTTACAGGCTTTTATAATGTTTAGATGAAAACATAATATTTACTGTATGTGCAAGACAAGCCAGCAGAATAGTATTACTGTCGTAAGTCCTAGCCAACTCATCAAAAAGCCTCTTGTGGTGCTGAAGCAGACAATTTTCTTGGTGAACAGGTAAAAAAATGGAGAAATTCCACGAGTACCTCTGTTTCCATCCTTCCCTCTTTATTCACCATCTGCTTGTTTCAAACAGGCCAGAAATTCTGCTTTTTATTTCCAATGAAATGCTTTTGTATATTAAAATGGGTATTAATTGAATATAAAATTATAATGATAAAGTCAAGAGTTACTGGGCTAGTGTTTCCCCTCAGTCATAAAAAATCTATGACAATTTCTACTTGAGATTCACTTAGTACCAACTTGGAAAGGGTTTTGGCTCTCAGCAAAATACTCCTTGTTGATGGCCACATCATCATTATCCCTTTGACTCCTGACACAGTGCCCACTCCAGGGTTGTTTTATTATGGTAAGTACTGAAAAAAATCCAGAGCAGGCAGTGTGGTGAAGACAGTGGTTTTCAGCAGAAGTCCTTTCTCCATCATTTTTATTCAGTATAATGTAGCAGTTGCCAGAGGCACTATGCAAACTTACAAATTTACTGTTGCTGCCCCAAAGAGTTAAAAAGCTAAAGAGTATTAAGAGTTAGCATGGAAAGATCTGCCTTTCCATTTTGCCTGAAAAAGGTAGAGTAACCTGTACAAAGCAGTTTCTAACCCAGACTTAGTTCTGTCAGATTGGAGAATATGTGTAGTGAGAAAAGATGCATGGAAAGGGGTAGCTGAGAGATGACTGGGATGTTGCCTGCAGCAGGATTTGGTTCTGACCTGTTTTTCCCATTTCTGTTCCATTAGCATAGTCATATAAAAGTTTTTAGAGGCAGCCTTATTTTATGAACTGCTTTTCTTTCCAGCCACCCATCACTTTAGCAAGGGTAGGTGTAGGTGACCCTGGCAGATTATTTTCCAAATTGCTATCAGTTTTGTTTCTTCAAGAGCAAGAAAACAAAATATTTTGCCCCTTTTTCTTTTAAAAAGCCGAATAATATTTTTTCTGTAATAATAATTCTCAAATAATTATTTTAATGTGTTTAAAAGCAAGAATCAGTTTTGGGTGCCACAAGTCATAGCTTTTACAGCCACTCTGGATACCCTGTAAGTTAATAGCTTAGGAACAACTCAAAGAACTTAACATTAAAGCTTCTGTTTTCTCTCTGGATGATCAGAGGAGGGAAATCAAGTGCTGTACATCTTGAGAAACGATATTTTTTATGCTAAAATTTATTTAAAATTAAGTCTATCATATGAGTTTAAATATTGCTCTAAATTCTAAAATATAATCTCTTGGTAGATATTTAGTGCAAATTGAAAAAGCTTAAATGGCTTAAAAATGGCTTTGAAGCATTATGTAGAAGCAGAGATCATTTATAAATGATGGGACATTAATGGCTTCCTTCTGCATTTAGCATAAGACTTTGAAGATGAAATGGAAGTGTCTCACTGCAGAAATTCACAACATATATATATCTCTAAAAGTTTATTTAGTTTAAATATTTATTTTAAGATTCTTTATGCTTGTGTAATAATTTTAAATTCAGAACAGTAAATTTTTTATGACAGAAATATTGCTATCTAGGATAGAACCCTTTCCATTTTGCTTTAGGTTTTATTTTATTGTAGACATATTGACTAAGTTACTGGCTTGTTATTTGCTCTCTTTTCTGACATTGTGTAATCCATCTGGCTTTGAGGAAAAACAACGTCAGTTCATGAATGAAATAGCTTTAAATTTAAGAGGAAGAGATATCTAATAGGTGTACTATTCTAGTTGAAATCCTGTTTTGTAGGATTTTAAGTACCTAACTCCCATGCCTGTGTCAAGGAGAGCAGAAACAGCTAAAAATAATGTACGATTGCCTTAGACCTGGAATAAGTCATGATTTTAAATGATTCCATTATGGAGGAGTTATACTATGGGCTATTTTGCTCCTGGCAGTGTTGTATGGAGTAGTTAGTGTTTAATAAGAATGTGGACAGAAAACTAGATAGGTTTAAAAAATATATAAATTTATGCATTTTTCATGATGAACATATGAAAGTTTGTCAGTGTAACTTTTTGTACAAAAACAAAAGTAAAGAAAAAAAAATTTAAAAGAGGGGGAAAACAAGAGAGAGGGATTTTTGAATTAGCAATCTTCAGCATTATCTTGTCCAGTCTAGACTGAAAGGTTATATCTGTAGATTTCATAGACTGCTACAGTACAGCTCACTCCTGTTGATAAAAGGGAGTTGGTCAAAATATTTGACTAAAACAATTGTAAATTCTTTCAAATTCTAGAATATTTATTTTTAATTCAATTTAGAATTTCTGGTAATCATAAGTGACATATACTGTTTGATGCTGGGGAAAATCACTCATTTTGAAGCAGAGATTTTCCAAGATGATTAAGGTGTTGTTACCGTATAACTAAAAACCACACCAAAATTTAAGAAAGGATTCTTGTCCCTAGTGGATGTCCATTAATAAATCCTGACAGTTAAAAAACCAAAACAAAACAAACTAAATCGTGTTTAGGAGTCAGCCATCTAGAAGTTCAAATTGCTTTTAAATGTCCCTACAGTATCCCTCAATGAGAGACTGTAGGCCAGAAATAGAAGGCATAAAATGAGGAATATTGGATCAAAATTTGCCTTTTTTCAAATTCATTTTAGGGCATGGTTCAGAAAAATGCTCAAAAGCATGTCTGACTTTAAGCAGGCAAGTCATCCTTAATTTCTCAGAGACTACACATCTGTGAGATGACATTAGAAGTATTTTGCTGAATGAACATGTACAGGAAATAGAAAATTAAATGTTGGAGTCCAGGAGTGAATAGCACACCTTGAATCATCATCTAGTAGTGAGGTGTTACCTGCTTAAATTTATTTTTCACACTTGATAAAATATTTTTCCAAAAAACAGTTGAGGTGAGGTCAAAGGGAAGAAGGAATTGGTGGGAACAGGGATGTATACAGCTTAAAAGCCAAGGTTAGTGTTAAACTTCACTGACAAATTTGACCTTTTAAGTGGCACAATTGGAGGCAAGGTTAACTATTCCTTTTTCCCATCCTTGTCCAGCTGAAATGGCATTCCCCACGAGCACAGGCAAACAGAACTGCAGAAATTAGCAAGCAAGTTAATTTTAGTACAAATTCCTAGACAATCCCCAGACACTCACCAGTAAACACAATGTAAGGAGGGTTAGAACATGGCCCAAGGAAAGGGTTTTTTCCTCTTATGCCTGAGGTTATTTTGCTAGGAAATACATCTTTCAGTCTACTGTAATTGAAATTACTCTCATGCTCTGTTTCGGCCTTCTGATAAGCACAAAGTGTTACCTTGTAGACCTGGCAGACTGACTCTGCCCTGTCCCCCCATAATTCACAATTTCCAGTGCCCATAGAGAGTCAGACCCAACCTCCTACTCCCCAGGCTTAGAAAATGAAAGTTTTTTCCGACCACTTCTACTCTCTGTTGTTGCAAATAGTTAACAAATGCCTAATGACAAAGCAAAAGAGACAAATATTCTTCTTTTTAGTCTGCAAGGAGGTTGATTCTATGCCTTTGACAGCATTTTTAAGAAAGTCAGTTCTCCCTTTCTGTTGTAGCCTTTTTGCTTCAACAACAACAAAAATCATTTGGAAACAGACATTGTCAAGCTCCTTAGAGCAGCTTTACAAAACACTTAGAGAAACCAAATCCCATCCCACACTGAATGTCTCTTTTTTAGTCAATGCTGAATGTTATTCTCCGCCAATAACCCATATTCCCAAACTAACCCAGCTCTTGCTGCTTTATCGTAAGTCTTGCACTATTTAATGCTGTACTTGAAGCACCAGCTGCTGGACACAAGCGATAACAAGAGACTCTCACCTTTCATTTTAAAATGTGCGTGTTTCTAGCTTTCATAGCTGTGGAGAACAGCTTGAAAATATCATCCAAGAATAACTGAAAATTCAGAAAAAGAGAAAAAATACCATTTTGTGCAAATCTTCTAACTTTTTACTCTCAGGACCGGCACTATTGCAAAACTGAAATTGCAATGAATAAACAAAGATTAAAAATTCTTTTTAAAGAGTCTGTTTACCTGGAAGATGAAAACACACAAAAAGATAGTAGGGTCTAAATATTTTTTCAGGTCTGTTACAGATTATCCTTTATTGACAGAAAGAAGTCCCAGGATTATTAAAAATGTATAGTGATAAGACATGAAATTATTGCCTGATTGCTACTATCGATGCAAAACCACTTACACTACTCAAAATATGACTCTTCTATCTAACAACTAATGTTGTGCACTAGAGGACATTGTGACGTTCTTACTATGGAAAACAGCTTTGTGTAGTGGCCTACTGTTCTTAATTACACAACAAAGCATCGTGTTTCTCCCATGCTGAAAGCAAAATGAGAGTATAACTGCTTAGGTAAGCTTAATTAGGCTCCAGCACTAATGCTAACTTCCATCTTTGAATAATTCCAACACCTAATGATAATTCAAAATCCATGAAATTGTAGCAGTAAAACAAGTCCACATCTACCTTACCTAGTATGTGAGATGCATTTAAGAAAGTGCTATATATAAACTCTGAAACAATCTTGGACTGTTTTGGGTTTGGTTTTTTTTTTTTATTTTAGTTGAAACTGAAGCAATTTCATCAAGAATAACTCACCTTCCAAGGGGAAAAGAGGAGAATTATGATAACTCGCATGCCTTTGGAAGAGCTTTACCTGCTGTGATAAGCCTATTTGACTACATGGCTGCAAGAACAGTGACTTTTTGACATCAATTCCCATAAGGATATCTCTTCCAAAGCTTTGGTTTTCTTTACAATTTAATTCAGTTGCCCTGTAGTGGAACCCCTGATGTCTGGATATTGCCTCTGCAGCTTTCCTTCTCATGGTCCAGGTTTTCTTCCCCACATGACCATTGTTCAACTTTACATTGCACTGCTAATGTTCGTTGATGAATGATAATTCTACTTGGAAAAGCAACAGTATAATATTAGATTTCTAAAGCTTGTTGACATATTTCAGCTTTTAAAATGTGAAAAAAAGCCCAACAAGAACGGTTCAGTAAACTTATACTAAAAACTACTAAGGCATATTTAAATAATATATGCAAGTGTTAGACTCCAGGTGTATGAAAGGGTCAATACTCTTCAGTCCTTTTCAGACAACACAAAGTTCAGATTTGCTGGATGGGGCTCAGACTACTTTTTCTAGGTGGTTACCTTTGTTTTGTTTTTTTACTGGTAGTATACATGACAGATCTTCAACACTTTACAGTTTAAGCTTTAATATTCCCTCAATCTTTTAGAGCCAGATTTAATTAGACAGAGAAGTATACTTAAAAAACAGTATTGAAATCAGTGTATCAAAAGAAAAACTATGATATATATATTTGATATTTACTTATCATGGGTTGAGGAACTACAGATACCTTAAGCTGAGCCAAGAACCTCTATCAGTTGCAATTTCTGATGCTGAAGAATTTCATATCTGTGACTAGGTAGGGTGAAATCAACTGAAATTGTAGTCAGAGGAATACCTCCTAGCATAATATATTACCTGACATGAGTAATGGTGGCAGAATACACCCCTGTGGGAATTGCACAACTAAAGATTGGTACATTAAGTTGAAATACTCCCCTGTAGTATTTCCTGATCCAGACTTGTCAGTGTACTCAGATCCTGATCTGTTATTCCTTATATTGACTCCTGGGCATTGCTTTTGTTTTGGGAGATTGGTTTTGGTTGGTTGGTTTTGGATTTTTTGGTGTTTTTCTTTTTTTCCTTCGTTTTGTTTTGAGTACTTCATGTAATATTCTATGAGGTATTCACCTGGAGTCGAAGTCACACATCAAATTCCTTTTGAAAGAAAAAATCTTCTGTAAAGAACCTGTGTAGCTTACCCCTGTAGAAAAAGGAGAAATTTTAAACAAATTTCTCAGGGGTTTAATAACACTGATATGTTCCTAAGAGAAACAGCCCTACTCTGGTTATTCCATGGTACCTTAGAAGATGATAGATGAGAATTTAAGAAATATGGTAGCTTGTAGTATTCCTCTCAGATATTGGAGTGGAATAGAAACATCTTGCTACTCCACTGTTGGAAAGTGATCAAATATTTATCCATGGGAAAAGATTTCTTGGCATTGCATTATACCATAGGAAAATTGCCTTCTGTTCAGTACACACTCAGAAAGATTTTTGTTGGGAGAACAGACTGATACATGCATCCCAACTTCCTTGCCATACAACTTTTTCCACAAACTGTGAAAAGGATTATTTGGAGCTGTGAGCAAATTGCAATCCCATTCCTATGATGTTTTGTTTCCAAGAAAGATGCTGTAGAAAGAATGAGCAACAATAGGATATCTGTTCCAGATTTAGGTGAGGGAGCAACAGTTCCTAGTACAGCATACCAAAAATTTTGCCAGGAGAGTTTCATGAGGATGAAACTCATGAGACAAGAAAAAACTTCAATACTGTTTTAGACCAGGCTTAATCAGGCAGGAGAATAAAAGTTATATAAATCCATCTGTTACGTGCCAGATTATGTCAGCTTTTAGGAAGCGGGAAATGCCCTATTCTACCCAAAGGCCATAGTCTAAAAAGTGATTTATATGTCATGTATTGCTCTTCCAGTTATAAATGCAGCATCATTTTCTACAAAATTAATGTAACATTTATTTGAGAAAATTAATTAAATACTGTTTCACAACTGCTCCTGAATGTTTCTTATTTTCAGTGGGATAAAATCTCAAGTATCATTTTAATTTCAATGTCATACAAGTTTATTTTGTTTGGAATATATTGTTCTAGCAAACTGAATAATATCCTGTTGAGTTAGTGGGGAGAATTCAATTCAAATTCTGCAATTCAGTACTCCTGCGTTGTCTTATTCTAAATAGAATATACAATCCTGATTTAATTTTTTTTTTGGTGATGCTACTACTATTGATAGCATCAGAATAAAAAGAAATACCTAGTCTTCATGTATTTGTCCTAAATTGCTTCTTAATGCTAACATGATTTCCCCTTGTAACCTTTGGTTTCTTTTGTTTTTCTCTATATATAGTAAACCCTCAACTTTGTTGGGATTTTTTTTTGCCAAAGTAGGCCTCAGTGTGATTTGGGACTGGGTATTCACATCACTTATATAGTAGTGTTTAAGTCCTTTATTAAGTTGGTTTTTGCTATATTGCTTTCAAGTGTTCTGCACTTTTTATTTGTTAGTTTTTATTTTACCATTATAGAAATTAATGGGGTTTTTTAGAGATTTAAATATCTGCAGAGGAGCAAAACTATAGACCATAGATCTGAAGGTCATAGTTAGTAGTTTGATATTTTAATTTTAAATTCTCAAAGAGTTTGATCACTACCGGAACTTAACCAAGTAAAAGTAACACAGATAAACTTGCATTTATCCAATGTTCTTTCTCCTTCCCCCATAGAGATGAGTTCCTCAGAAGCAAAGGAAAACCAGATGGAAAGTAGCAAGTTTGAAGCCTTGAATGTGTCATTAATTTGGGTGTATGCTTGGGACCAGGATGCTTTAAGCAATTGGCAGTTCTCCAGGTGATACTGTTGATGCACCCAGACACCTTAAAACTGTTGCAGTTCTAATCTCATTGTCAGAGATACAAGTGCTCTGAAGAGCAAGGTAGAAAGTTATAAAGGACAGCTAGTAAAATAAAATTTTGCATAATAATATTTTTATCATTATCATAATCAATGTATTTTTTATTACAGGAAGAAAATTTATAATTTTTTTATTTGTTAATTTCTAACATTATATTGTACAGTATGGTCAATGGCCAAGGAGAACAAGTCCCCCCCAGCCCCCCAAAGTACTTTATTTCACATCAACCATTTGTCAGAGGTTACGTTGAAACATTATATCTTATATCAAAACTGTCTCTTGAGAATAATTGTTTGCTTTGGGGTCTTCAAACAGTAATTCCAGGATCTCTGCAGGCAAGGCTATTTGAAGAAAGGCATGAGAATCATTTGGTCACTGCTGAAGCACCTGTAGCACCACTGCAGGGATGGACAGTGCTAGAATCAGCAGCTACTTCAGAATCAATAAATAAAACCCAGTAATATTCATAGTAATCTGCTATCAGTAGTAATTTTATACAATATGAAGTAGCTAGTACTTTTTGGTGAGTAATTTAATTATTCATGTTTTCTGAAATATAGATATTAGAGATACACAAATACCAAGAGCAAGATGCAAAACCATTCAGAAAATGAGTGCAGACATAGCTATTCTTAGGAAACAAGATGCTGCAATGCATGAGAACAGCACTTTGTAACATTGAATGCAGAGTGTGTGTGTCTCAGTGGAATAATACAAAAAAATAATGCAAAATTCTAAGAAACACAATGGAAATATTTCTGGGCAGTTAAAATCAAAATAAATCTTTGGGTGTAAAGATGAAGTCTTCCAGTCTCTAGAAGCTGTATTCTGGATCTGAAGATTCTGCCTGTGCTTACTGAGTGAAATATTAAGTGAATGTTTGATCAATCCATGAGCAGATACAGCACAACACGTACTCAGTACAGCTGTGCCTCCAATTACAAGCCTAATTTTTATGACAATTTTACAAGAGGAAGTTTGACTGATAGTAAAACTTGGAACTCTTTCTGGTTAATCTCCTCAAGACAAATTAAAATGAATTAATTCAATGTGCTGTATTAGAAATGGATGTTCTTCAACAGGACTGTCCCTATCAGATGATAAAGAAAGTAATCAAAACTGTTTAAGAAAACCAGTTTAAACTGCTTGTTTGTCATGTTGATAGAATGAGCCTGGATCTTTTTTTCTTGTCCTATTTCATGTGGATATCATTCATTTGTTATCCATGGAGTCTGAATTACATTATTCAGTTGGAACTGAGTCAGTTGAAATGCCTGTGTTAAGAAGGATTTTACCTTGTAAAGTGTGGGGTTCAAAAAATGGAAATGCACATGTTTAGAGGGGCTTCGTTTTCCAGCGGTCTTTAAACAAAGCACAAGACTTGTTAATTAAAACTTTTCCAATGCAAAGTTTCAATACATGATGATACATCTTGTAAATCATGGACTGGAGTTCATGAGAGAATAAAGCAGGAAGGTCAGGTGGGATGTCTAAACCATTGTATTGACCAGGTCGTGTGAAACTGTGTTTGAAAAACTGCCATAAAAATTATGGTTCAAATTCCACAACTGAATCCAGGTACATCTGTGTATATGGAACTGGGGAGCAGAATTTGGCTACAAGGCATGACTCAAAACATTGTTAAAATGAAGATCAAGCTTTCTTTAGTTTGTCTCTGCTCAAAACAGCTGAAATTTGAAAAAAAAAAAAATTAGTATGACTCTGACACTTAAAGCCAA
This sequence comes from Fringilla coelebs, assembly GCF_963513975.1. Taxonomy (NCBI): domain Eukaryota; kingdom Metazoa; phylum Chordata; class Aves; order Passeriformes; family Fringillidae; genus Fringilla; species Fringilla coelebs. Next base: position 17,707,377 of record NC_140035.1, on the reverse strand, counting down.
ACTCTGGTGTTCTGCAAGATTACAATGTCTTAGTTCTGTTACTCCACTAGGATACTGGAGCTTTGGGTTTCTGCTGAAAAAAATGCAATAAAATTTAAACTCAGAGGAATCTGGGCCTGCCCACTAGCCATAACAGTTCTATTGGTCATAGCTGCCAATAAAATCAAGACTAATCTTCCATTTTGTGAAAAGGCTTAAAGAAGGAGGCACTTTTATTCTTTAACTGCATAATTGACAACTGATCTTCCTAAGAAACTATCTCTGTGCAAGTCAAATGAGGGACTGAGGACTAAAGGTTAGTACAGTAGCACATAGGAAAACAAAAACAGTGTGTACATATTGCTCAGTGCAGACAATTGAGAGCACAAGATTACTGTGTCTGTTTTTTTCAAACTTGCATAACAATTTTGCTACTAATAATCTACTTAGTAAAAATGAGTAGTAAAAATCAGCATGGCATTATTTCAAGAAACGCGTCTCTGACTCTCCAAATTGCTCTCTAGTGTACATGGTACATACATTGAAATTGTTTATGGATTTTGACTTGATTGTACTGTGAAACCTAACCCTGACTTTTCATTTCTGTGACTTAGAGTTGAGAACTTTGTTGTGTAATTAAGTACAGTGGGTCACTGAGCACTGTGGCAGTGCTATTTTCTAGTGCATGGAGTACTGAGTCCATAGAGCAGCATTAATTGCTAGGTAGGAAAGGATATTAATATTTTGAATGGTTGTAAGTGGTTTTGCATAAATGCCAGCAATAAGGAAATGGTTTTATGTTTTATTGTTATGCATTTTTAATGTCAGTGTGCTCTAACCATAAAGCTTCTAACAAAAATTAAAGCACTGTCTGAATCTTACCGCACATTTCAGAAGGTTTTTCTTAGTATGTTCCTCTCCTCTCCTCTCCTCTCCTCTCCTCTCCTCTCCTCTCCTCTCCTCTCCTCTCCTCTCCTCTCCTCTCCTCTCCTCTCCTCTCCTCTCCTCTCCTCTCCTCTCCTCTCCTCTCCTCTCCTCTCCTCTCCTCTCCTCTCCTCTCCTCTCCTCTCCTCTCCTCTCCTCTCCTCTCCTCTCCTCTCCTCTCCTCTCCTCTCCTCTCCTCTCCTCTCCTCTCCTCTCCTCTCCTCTCCTCTCCTCTCCTCTCCTCTCCTCTCCTCTCCTCTCCTCTCCTCGGCTTTGCCCTTTTTTTGTTCTTTCTTTTCTCTCTGCACTTATCAGGTGACCTAAAGCAAATTCTTCTTCCTTGATTTACTCTTAAGATGAACTCTAAAATTTTGCAGCAGAGATACTCTATGACTCTTCCAAAAATCAGGTAATGTCTTAAACATGGAACTTCACTTGTGTTTTTGCAAAACATACACAAAGACTATACTCAGTCTCACCAGTCTTTCCCAGAAGGCTTGATTTTCTTTGCTAGTCTAGGCCCATAGGTGCTCAATGCAGAGTCATTATAATACACAGGGACTCTGAATTAAATGGGTAGAATATTTGCTTTTCATGTTTTATATGTTATTTTTCATTAAATAAATATTATTTTTCATATCGCATTTTTAGGATTCTTAGTGCTTTACAGGATGCAGTTAAACTGACCTTATATTTAAGAATCAATATGATCTCCTGGTCAATAATAAAAAAGCTTTTTGAAATGACAGAGACATTCATCATTGTCAGTTAACAATTATGATTACTTGAACCATTCATCGTTAGTAATTAAACTTAAAAGAAATAATGAAATTATCCAAAATTTCTCCTTAGAAAATGGCAGTCTAAATATAGGCTAAGAAACAGCTGCAGATAGTTCTATCCACGACTTTGCTGTAAGATTTCTGCAGGATCACAAATGCACAGCTCTTTCTTCACAAAAGTTACATGCTACGAAATATGTCAAAACATGAATCAAGTAATTAAATAGTTAAGTGAGTGTTTAATAATAGATTCTATTACCACTATTTACATTCCACTGGGAATGTGCCATGTAATGATATTGTAGCCCTCAGTATCATCACCCAACTTTCAGAGCAGCATTTTCTGTAACAGAATAAGGCATTTATCTTGTATAAACTTTTAATGGGTAGAGCATGACTGCAGAAGCTTGTCAGATGACGGCTCTAATGAGATCCTTATGGGCACCATGTGATGCTACAATGTCTTTCACCCTGTTTCTAGAATTCACAACATTTTGTACATTGATTTTTCCTTTTGCTAAGTTTCTCAAGATAAACAAATGTTTCTATGACAGCTGGCTCTAAAGGTAACCATTTCCATGGCAAGAAAATTTGAATATCTGACCTTGCAGGTACAATAATGCTCTTGTATCATGTATGTATGCAGTTGTACCAGAGAAAGCGAACGTTTCTATGCTGGTAGAATAATATGTACAAATGTATGGCAGATAAACCTTTTAAAATAGCTATATCCAATTTTATGTAGAATTAAGCTATTAAATGCACATAAACTCTTGGAAACAGATGGGTGATTTAAGGCAAAAATGCATAAAAAACTCACTTTTTTTCCTGATAGTAGTAATGGTCAGTGATCTCTGTAAAGAAAGGGTCATGGTCTAATTGCCCAGAGACATGCATAAGCATATAAGGAGATAGTGTCTATTCTAAAGATTTTACAGACTAAGATGACAAGCTATGTGTAAAGGTGGTACTATAGTATAACAGAAAATCACTTAAATATGCATCAGTGTATATAAACATACCTATTGATACATGTACATGAAAACTTACAGGTTGAAACATTTCACATTCTCCTCTGTGAACATATCTGTTCACACTCACATTATGAAAACTTACATTCAATTTTTAAAGTAAACTATACCTAGTTCTTCCTTATTTGACATCTTGTAAGAAGCATTAAGTTGTAATTTCTTGAGTAATATCAGAATCAAAACTTTTTCTGGTTTTAGATTTAAGTGTTTCAACTGAGGTGTCATAAAGATAGTTCGGGAAAAAGCTGACAGAATCAGTGTGATTCTTAAAACAAGAAGGCAAAAATGATATATTAAAGACAGAACAGAGGTAACATAGATCTATGATGGGTCTTAGAGGTAAAAATATGAAACATTATTTTGGTCACTTAAGTTGGTATTCCTGGTCCTTTTTTGTAATGAAGAAGTTCAAGTAATCACACAACAATAGATGACTTTCCTCACTTTATTGTAAATACTGAAAAATATGATGACATGTAACACTGCCTTCTTTTTCTCAAAAGGCTTTCTTAAATATATATATAAAGAAAAGTAATATCCTACAGAAATTACTGTTTTGGTTTTTTATTGTTAATCAAGATCTCAATGGCATTTTTATTACAATTAGTTTGAAAAATTATAATCTGAATTAATAAAAGGCAACAGATTTTATTAAAAACCTGAAATCATAAAATGGGATTTTCCCTGTCAGTTTCACTATTAACACACTGTATAGGTCTGCCTTTAGCATCCTGTCACCTCTATTTTGTCAGAAAGCTGTTGCAGTGAATGTCAGATTCAGGAGTTTCACTTCAGTAGTTTTATCAAGACTGCTGATGATTTTGCAAAAAGGAATTTTAAACCCAAAAGTTTTCATTAAAATTTCCTTCAGAATATCTAAGAATTTTCAGCAGGCAACATATGTGAATGGAAATATTCATTCAACAGAAATATTTTATTAACAAATTATTCTGTGTTTAATACTCAATCTGTGAAGATGTTGTAGAACTATGCCATATTTGTTAAAGGAATATTTAGTATCCTGATTTATTCTTGGTTCAATTCTGTAAGTCTTGCCCAGGTTAAAAATTCTGAGCTTCTTCAGAAAATCTCCCTTTCAAATGACAAGGGAACAGAATGCACTTGGCACAAAATATACATAGTGAGTTGTCTGACAATCTGGCATCTGATTGAGTGTCTGAGCCTAGGCACATAGAAACAAACAGGTTTAATTTCCTGGGCAGTAACCTTCAGTACAAACTCCATGGATATTTTGATTTTTTAAAATACCAAACACTTGAAAATCCCATCCAACTTGGTGCCTCTGAAAAGTGCAGTACTTTAATAACACAACCCATTTCTCCTTATTCTTAACTTTTCTTTCAGCCAGTGGACCAATTTAGAAAGGTGACCTATAGCAAAGCATCATATCATAATAGTGTAGGCCCTATATTAAAAAAAGGACAACAATGACACTAATGAAAATACATCAATAAATTTTCAAAGAATGAATACCCCAGGACTGGTTGATAAACTGTTAACATATTGAGATCTGCATTTTCTCTTGTGTATTCCCAAACTTGTTGTGCCCTTTGGAAAAGAAAATAATTGTTTTTGACATTATTTGACTGACTTGATTCAAGCAGGCCATAATTACAGTGCTGATCAGATTTCCCTAGACCACTTGAATTTTCAAGCAGGACTACAACATATGGAAACATGATGGTTAATCACAAACAGATACACTACACGGATTTCCCCCCCCCCCCCCCCCAATCCTCATTCTATGCTTCACTGAAGTTACTTCAAATTTACAACTGTGTAAAGGTGAAAAAACATAGCAACAATGTAATTACCACTGGAAGAAAGCTGCTAGTAGCAGTAGCAGAGAAGCTGTCACTGCTTAAATACTGTTTAAGTATACAAAAGAGTACTTACATATGTTTTGATCAGCAAAGAATTGGTTTTCAAACTCTTATTTAAGGAAGAAAAAAAATTAAACAGAGAAAAAACAAGGCCCCTTTTCTCCTATGAGGCATTTGTCAGACTCATGAAGGCTAAGACACAAAACATAAAAAAATCTTTGGGTGAGGGTTCTTTGATTATTCATGTCTAGCCAATGTAACTTTCAGTGATCCAACAAAAGAGCAGAGGAAGAATATTTACTGCAAAACCAGCGGTGGGAATGAAGAAAAGATCCAGTAATCCAAAACAGAAAGATCAAAACAGTGTTTATAATAAAAAATTTTATTGTTTATAGTAGTAGAAGAAGAAACCAATTAGATGACAGCAGGAACAGATTTAAAACCATGATTTTAAGAGATAAGACAAAAAAGTTTGGATATTCAGTTGCCGTAATGATCTCTAAAATATTGTAGCAGTAGAAGCACAGTAGAGGGTAGAGAATAAGAACCAGAGGGAGTAAGAACCATATTTAGTTTTGAAAAATAAGGTGATCATACTACCTGGAAGGTTGCTGAGAATTGTAAAAATGCTAATTGGATCTTTAGCATTGTAATTTGCAGTCTTGATAAGGTGTTTACTGGATAATTTACTGCTTCTGACTATCCAGGTGGGTTTTCTTTATACTCAAAGTTAGGGAATAGTAACTACTCAGGTATCATCCAAAGTGAGATCAATTTAGTAACACTAAATCTACTTGTCTACTCATGCATGAAGGCAAAAAAAGGCAGCTCTCAGTGAAACAGTCTCTATACATTTATTATTTGTATTATCATTTTTCCTGATAGCTTGATTACAAGCCTATCATTCATTATGGCAGGTGCTGTACAAACCAGATAAGGTACAAAAAAAAAAAAGATCAAAGAGTAATTGTATACGTTTCCAAGTCAAGAGGCAAAACAAAGACATTGAGTGAAAATGGGTAAACTGGTTATGGTGTTAGGAGAACCACATCCCAGCTGCTGAGCTGGTTGGAGGTGTTTCTAGGAATTCCTCCAGGTGAAGGCCTAAAAAGGAAGACCTGGAACTGGGGACAAAGAAGAAGTTCTGAGAAAGGCAGACTTGTATCATGGGCTGATCAGAGGAAGCCTGTATCTCTACAGGAGGAAGGAAAAAACCCTTATGATTGATAACTGCATGGAATGAAGTAGGAGTTAGGGGATGGATTCATGAACAAGGTTGGTATGACAAGATACCCAGATGGGAAAAAGTGTACTTCAACTCTCTGAAGTAGACACAACCTGTGTACATGTATCTGTATTCTACTTCAATTCTGTGCTCAAGTTATGGTTACAGACCTAGTACTCATTTTGATTTTCTCATGACCCAGTAGTCCTGAAAATGGAAGAGCTTTCAGCCTTCCTTTTGTTTATTTTTAAACAAATAGACAACACAGGAGTAATTAATTAAAAATAGAGGATTTCACCCCTAAAGAATTCAATGAAATATAAATTAATTTATGGCACATTTTTGCCTGCTGATGTAATTTTGTAATGGTTGTAGCTAAATTTTTGCTGCCACATTGCAATTATGTGTAAGTTGATGAAAGACAAAGAAAGAATAGTATTGCAAATAAAGCAGGATCAAAGTAGGTTCTCATGATTTAGTTTGAAGTCATGCGAATATATTTTTTCCCCTAAAAAGCTCTTTAGGATTTTACCATGCAAGATAGAATTCATAGAGAACTCACAGAAATGTATCACACTTCAGAAAATATTATCAAATGATTTCTCAAGTGTCTTTTTCTCATACTTTCCTTTTTATATGTTTTTCCAATTCCTTAAAGCCTTTTATATTTTCTTTTTTTTTCTTTATAAGAAAATTTTGGTTTTTAGGATGCAAATTTTTGTTTGCAATTTAATATTTCTGAATTCTGTCCAATATAATTTATATACTCGAAATCTGTTCACTTTGATAATGAAAGAAAAAAAGAGTATAAAATAAAACTTTGTTGTATTCTCTTTGATAAAAGGGTTCTTTTGATCCTTATATTACATTGAATTTGGTTTAAGGTCATTGAAGTCAATTACATTTTGTAAGCTAACAAACCCTGCGAAAACACACACACTTTCTTAGTACTCTTCAGCTCTTTCTAGTTTACTATAGCTAATGGTTTTGTTGATTCTGACTGAAGCATAAGTCAAATAGAGCAACTATGTTGGAAGTGCACCACTTTCTCTGGATTTCCCAGAGATACATATTTGTTAATTTTTCTTTAAGTTCATTTTTAGAATTGTGTTGAGCACAAGATTGGGAAACAAGGAGCTTCAGTGCAATCCAAATCTCACAGGCATTGTCACTGGATTTTGGCACTGCTGTGATGAACATACCTTGTGAGAATACTTTGTACTGATGAATGTGTGCACTACAATGAACTTGTGCATTGTCCTAGACTGTATATTCCTTCCCCTTCCAGACTCTATACTATGTCTACTGAAATGCAAGCTTACCATCAACACCAAAACCAACTGCAGGATGGATGGGTGCTCAGGAGCTTTCCTTTATTCTGCAATAAGCACCTGCTTTGCTCTTAGTCTTTCTTTAGCAGAGACTGTGAGTGGAGGACTCTGTGACATAAATAAGTCAACATTAAGGGGAAATAGTATTTTTTTATAAGCCACCTGTAGATACAGATTTGGATTTTGATATTATCTGATGTAACCTGCCAATTTCCCTTGTCACATGAAGTATCTCTTTCTTCCTATTCCCTACTTAACCTGTGCTTTGGTTCTCTGTGCTTTTATGTAAATGCTATGTCTTTGCTTTTCCTAGTTAAAATATTCTTTTAAATGCTGCTAAATTTCAAAGCCCATTATATCTCTGGAAAGCAGAAGATATAGGAAGGTGTTGAAGAACTAACTCTGCTCAGATTTATCATACCTTTGATTGACTGGGGAAATGACTTTCAGTTGACATCTGAGCCAACAAGTTAGCTGAAATAAAATTTTGTTTAATACCTTTGCATCAATAATCTAGGCACAGCATCATTGATTGAGAAAGTCTGATCAATAGAGTATTACTGACTGCCTAACTGTAACTTTGCCAGACTTTTTTGTTAATTCTGCTGATGACCTTCGTACCACCACTTTTCAGGTTCACCGTTTTTTTCCCTTTGAAATTCAATTTGCTCCATTTGCTATTATTTAAGGAATTTACACATTCAATTGATTTCATTCTACCTGATACAATATGAGTTTAGTATATAAAAGATTGTGCATTCTTGGGACAAAAGTTCTGTAGCCCCAAATTAGAATCTTCATGAGAAATTCCCCTCAGGGAAGACGTAATCCATGTAAAGGAAAAAGGGGAATATAAATAATTTATTTTAACCCTGTGGATACTATGGCATTTTCAGCTTGAGATTTGCATTCAGTGTAGATGAAGTAGCAAGGAAAAAGGGAAATAATAATCTCAACCAGTCTCAGATAGTTATCATTCAAGAATAAGAAAACAATTACAGAAATACTGAAAAATTCCAAATCTTAACTAATCATCCAGATAGGAATTCTCCATTCTGTCCTTTCATTATTGTGACTTATATTAGCCCTTGTTTCTCTTTGTGACATTCTTCAAGCTATCTCCATTCACACTTTGATGAAACAAAACAACTGTTTCTTTGAAAGTTATTTAGCAATTTGAGATTGTTTCATTCATGGGTTATGTTTTCATAGGAAGATATTAAAAATAAAACATGCTAAAACACATTTATTTTTCTATAATTGCCCTATTAACATTTCATTGCTTGTGGAGCATACCCCTACCTAATTTTACAATATTAGAAATTGAAATCAGATCCTGTGCTAGATGGGTGAATGTGTAATGCAGCACCTGGCAAGGAGTCTAGTGAAATGGTTTGTTCTGAGGCTGGCTGTTCCCAAGTCTCCATTTAAAGCTCTTCAGAAGTCCAAGAAATGGACAAAAAACTGTCTTAGTGTAGTGAAGACAGCCCTAAATATGTTATTTTTTGCCTTGAAAGACTCCTTATAGAGTCCACACATCTTTACAAAATCTTCCACAGGCAAGGGATCTTGCCACCACTGGCTATAAAGTTTTCTGAGTGCCCTTCTACCAGCTGCATAGCACAAAATTTCTTCAATATTCTGTCTGGATCAGAAATACAGACCTTCCTAGCAAAAGGGTATCACATTACTCTTAATCTGCTTGACCTTGATTTCAGAGTGACATGAAGGCATCTGTATTCCATTTAACTAAGAAAATATTGCTTCCTGGGAGATATTCAGATTTACCCACCTTTTACTCACCTTCCCACCTATATTTGCCAATGTGCAAAAGGCAAGCAAATTTAACACTACTAATGTTTACATGATTCAGGCTTGAAGGTACCTGTGAAAAAGAATTGTTTAAAAACAAGTTAGGTTGGAGGAATTCCATTCTGATTAATGATAATGTTTATGTTTGGGAAAAGGCAGTGGCACCAGTGAAACTTGCTAAATGTTTAGAATGTATTAGATAATGGTGTTAGGTCCAAGATGGCTTTCATTCCTACTTCTGGTTACCATATTGAGATGTTTTCTACCCAAAGCATTTCCAGTTCAGGGATGGATAGAGGCAGCAAACAAAAATTAATGGAGCAATTACATACACACCTATAAAATATGAAATAAAAAATTGACATCTAAAAATTCTAAATGTTCTGTTCATTTATTTCTCTAAATTAATTCTATTTAGAGGTGTATGTGATGTTTTCTAATTTTAGTAATACCTATTTTTTTCAGAAAAATTGAAATTAAATCACTCCCCTTATATGTTCAGTAGAACAATCAGACCATCTTTAACATTTCATTGTCCAATAAATTGCTATTGTATGCACTCCTAATGTGACACAACTCATAAATAACGTTAGAGCTTGCTGTTCAAAGTAAAAAAAAAATTGAATGGTACTAGAACCAGGAATTACCTTTAAACCTGACTGGAGAATGAGATGTCTCCTATGAAAAAAACATTTGGAATCAGATCTCTTGAAAACAGGCAATTTACAAAATCCTAGTTTGAAGATGAACATATTGCTAAGACTTTGAACTGAACACTTATACAATTTGTCTTGATTCTCTATTTAATCTTCTCTTAAAAATCTGGTATCTATGATTGAGGCAAACATTCTGCTACCTTTCAGATATTCAGACATGCATTTCAAGAAAATTAGAAAGCTAAGAAACTACAAAAGAGATGGAAGGTTGAATCTCAGAAAGTTTCCAGAATAGTCCATTTCTAGAGAGTGACTTTTGAAAATTTCTCAGAATTCAGAACAGTTAAAATGTTGGGGGTTTTTTTTAAGTAGGAATCAGATAATATCCTCAATGCTTTTAGTCACTGTGCTGACATAGTAAATGAAAGCATACTGATTCCATTTTGTTGATAATTTAATCAGTGCAAAGCATGTTCCATTTATCAAATTTTATGATATCTACCTAATGCCTGATTAGAAATATAAATAGAATTTAGCAAGTCCTGGGGAGGGAGAAGGTAGGGCAGTACAAGGTTCCTCTCTCTTAAAGAATTATTTGAAGTGTTTCTAATTGTGGAACATATTTTATTTTTGTGTAATAAGAAAACAAAAGTGTCCCTGGCAATTCCTCCTAGCAAGAATTATTATATGTTTTCTGTGTCCTATACTCTTTATGCTGGATTATAATGTAGTATGATGTATACTGTATTATTTTTCTTTTTCTATCTTGTTACCATGTTTTGTTTTTTTTTCTACAGAGAGCTTCAGAATATGCACTACTTGGAAAGTCCTACTGAAGTCACAAGGTAAATAAGACTGGTAATACCTACAATTCCAGGATCTGACTCTAATTTCTTGAAAGCTTTACAATGCTGTTTCCTGGGCCTGCCATTTCATTAGTTATTCATCATCATAATGACTGTATTTATTATTACTGCTAAAAATAGGTAATGATGGCAGTATTTCATCTAATGGATTCACTTTGTCCCTGCTTGAAAATGTTGATCTGTCACTTCCAGTAGGTTTATAAGGCTGCAATATTATCTTAGTGAAGCTGTTTGTGCTTGTAAGTTTTTTCATATTTGGAGTATTATAGATCTTTTTTTAACACAGAGCTACCAAAATCAGATTTTTGTTTTGCTTAATTTAGAGTAAAAAGATGTGTGTGATTTGGAGAGCTGTCTCTGAATGCTATTTAAGTGTAAAGCTTATAACTTTATTACCAGATTCTGTGATCTTTTTGACTCTTGGGTTTGCTCAGTCCTCTGTTTTTTAGTTAGCAGGATAAGAAAACTTTCTGATTTTAAATATAAATATACTTCCAAGAGGGTTTAACAAGTTCCCATGCCATACCTTACAGAAAAAATAAAAAAATCCTTCAGTTTTAGATTTGATGATCTGAAAGTGTTATATATATATTAAAATGTACATATCTTTTTTAAAATCCCTGTGAACAGTGAAAGTGATGGTTTCCTTTAAAAATGTTTCCTTTTAAAAATGACTACTCCTACGCCAAAAATGCAATTGCTTATTCTTCTGATCTTGCCATTTCACATCTTTTTCATTATCTGTGGAGCTACTTCAAGTCTCTGAGATAACTTGTTCTGGAGAGAGAAAGAGGAAATTTATCTTGCACATCGAGAAAGAGGACATTTAGCCTGCTAACTCATTAGCAAACTTCTATAGTTTAGTTTACTGAAAGGTTCCAAATTCTTAAATCACCTCCATACCTACCTTTGCTTCTGCCCCTCTCTGATAGCTAGAGTGCTGTTAAAATTCCTTAAAATTGAATTTCGTGGTTTATGATAGACAACTGTGAAACTATCTTAGACATCATTGTCAGAGAACATGCCAAAGAAGGAATATTAGGGAGTAGAGTCAAGTTAAATGGTTTGAACTACACATTTATATACCTCAAAGAAGCTTAATGAATTAGGTAGGCCTTAAAAAAGTATAAACTATGCCAAGAGCCCATGTAGTCCAGTGATAAATGCCATGAAAGCATTTTAAACCACTGCCTAAATATCAAGTAAAATATAAAAATATGAGCATCTGGCAGATCTGCTGCACAGCCATTGTGTGCCCTACCCTGGTAAAGGAATGGTCACCCTAAGATGTGGCTGCTAAAACACATGAGCAATAATAATAATAATGAATTAAATGATTTTACATATAGGACTATCTATGTTTCTTCTGCAACATTACACAGATCACGGATTCTTGATTCCACAATCCATATCCTGCTTCAATGATTCAGGTTTCTTTCTTTGAACTACTTAGAGCATGGTACAAAATTCACACATTATTTACACTTTTCTTCTGGCTAAAAGGCAGCTACACTTTCTAGTCCTGTGCTCACAGTGTGTTCACATTTTGTTTAAAATTCACTTATGGGATTTCTAATAACAGCTTTAGTGTGTCATTTAATGACAGCAATAGTTTTTTTTCTTTCCACTCTCCAAAAAATAATAGTTGTCTTCTGGCTTTTCAAATTGTTTCCAGTTTCAGTAAAAAAGATATATTTGCTTCCCTTCTTTTTTTAAAACACCTGCCTAATTTTACTTTGTGTGAGATTCCTGGTTAGTCCAAAAGGGAATCTCCTAATCAGCTATATTTTGGCTATAGAAAAAAGTGGATTTTAAATGTGATGACTATGGAATGAATTTTCTTTTTAGCCGTTTTCAGCAATACTTCCCCCAGACAATGCAATATTGCACTGTTATAAGGCCTTTTCTTGGGCCAGTACATTTACAGGTCTAATGAAGGAGTTCTGTCCTTGGAAAAAATTAACCTGGCAAGAAATGACTTGTTTGTTTTGTTCTCTTGTTACAAGCTATGACAAATGAAGAGCCAGTGAAGGGTTGACAAGTTCTTGGCCATTGCTTGCTGCCTTGATTTGGTGTAACACTGCAAACAGAATGTCACCCTACACTTTCTTATTTTGCTCCGCCTATAAATATATTGTCATATTACTGATACTGGGATTACCAGCCATTAAAAAATAATGCCGTGAAGATGGCATCCTAGCCAGTCTTGGCATTGCACATTGAAAACAAATAAATGCACAAACTGAAAAATAGCCAACTGAGTAACAGAGATAAATCACCTGAAGAACAACACACTGAACAAGTAAAGTAAACAAATTACTTCTATATAAATGATAGGACCTAATCTAGTGAAAATGATTAGCAAGATACAGCAGCATTATCTCTGTCAGCAACACTGGGATGGCTATTCACCCCATGGCTTACCAAGAGAAGATGAGAGATTCTGAGCAGAGTTTAGGAATTAGAACATGCTGTCTAAGTGGCATATGTAATAGACTTGCTTCTGCCTCTGATGTAAAATGCGTAGCCAAGATATTATGACCCAACCACCTTGGCATCCACCTAATTTTTGTTTTTGAATTTTGCCTGTGTGCCTCTAGCCATAGCACTAACACTATTTTCTGCTCTGCTTATGCATTTTTAAAAAACTTGTGTATCGATATGTTTTAATATTTTCTACATTACTGGTATTCCTTGAGAAATATTATCATTCTTTCTCCCAAGCATTTACTCTTTTGCCATGTCATAGCTCAGTCTTCTCAGATGCTTTATTTTTATCTCTCAAAACAACAGTTCCTTCTCCCAGCAAACAATAGTGAAGACACGGGCATTTTATAATTCACTCTCTGTACACTTCACTGTCCAAAACAAAATAAATGTAGAATCTACATACAGGATATATTCCCCCTCCATGCACCCTAAGAGCTCTTGTACAGTATTGGAAGAGTGATCAATTACTGGTATGCAGCCCCCATAATAATGAGCAGGTTCTGGGACACACTCTGGCCATTCACCCAAGATAATGATCGAGTTGTGGTGTAGTAAACACATTCTGCATCCATCAGTAGGATGTCATGCATTCTGCATAATATAAAGGGAATGATCAAATAAAGAGATATACAATACTGCAAGTACCACCCAGACTGGAGATGTTATACACAGATCCTGCTTAAATAGTCCTTAGCAAATATGTTGGTATATGGTGCAGCTACTAAAGCAATACAACAATGTGGGTCAAACACTATTCTGCATAGGATTAAGCTACAATATTCTGCTAAATGTGGTGTTTTTCTGGTGATTATTTTCAAATTATCTTTCTGACTTTGTCTGCTTTAATCTTTTTACCCTGCACTTCTCTCAGTGTCTCACAATCTTTTATTCTGTGTCTGATCTTCTAGTACCCTATATATAATCCTCGCTAAAAAATTTCTCTTGCTCTAATTGATTGTTCATTTTGAAAGACAAAGAGGGAGGAAGCATAAAGCATACAAGCATACTACTTCTGATTCTCCCATTACACTTAAAGTTTGCTTTAGTTTTTTTTAAATGTATTTTTTCCAACCAAAAATAATTAATTTTAATGGTTTTGCTTTTATTTTTGCTAATTTTGCTGTATGTCTAATATTTCTTTGTGGAAGGTGTGAATAGATAGAAGATGTGAATAGAAACTGATAGGTAATTTCTATTTAGTCTTTAAAAGACATGCTGAGTGGGTGACTTAAACATGGACTAGAAACGTCATTGCATCAGCGTTTATTTTGGCTGCATGAAATGTGCAAGTATATTGACTGATTTTTATAGAGATCTAATTTGAGCTTTAAATTAAAAGATAGTATGTTCATAAGTTCAATTTATGTTGAAAGAAGTTACACTGGTTTTCGAAAAAGTCAGCCTGTTGGGGTTTCTGGAAACCCCTTTACTTTATCACTGAGCAGGAATCCTGTTAGTCTAGAAAAACAGGCTTTCACTAAGCTCTTCCAGTTCCCTTGTTCATTCCTCCTGTCTTTTGCCAAGGCTGCAGTGAATGCAATGCAATGAGTACATGCTCAGGATATAGAGCTGGGGAAGAACAGGGAAGGAGGGGATGTGATGGTGTTTGTCTTCCCAAGTCACCTTGTGGCGGAGCCTTCATGTCCTGGGGCTGCCCATGGGAAGCAGTGGATAAATGTCTTGTTTGGCTTTTCTGGTGTGTGTGGCTTTTGCTTTACCTATTGAACAGCTTTACCCCCAGCACACAACTTTTCTCACTTTTACCCTCCTGATTCTCTCTCCTGTCCCACCAGGGAGGAGTGAGCAAGAGGCTGTGTGGGGCTCAGTTACTGGCTGGAATTAAACCACAACGTCATGAAGGCTAAGGCCCTAGCAGGATCCTAAAAAGGAAACAGGCATTTACACAGATAATCAAAAGATTTATAGTTTCAGTGTTTAAACAAAGTAGATGACTCCTGATGGTTCATACCATTACCAAGTATTGACAATGGGAAGAAACTTCCCCTATGGCCAACTTATTTTTTAATTATCCACTCTGGGATTTCTCGTACTTTCCTCTAAGGCAACTTTTACTAGCCTCTCCCATCACCAGTGCCACCAAAAGTATTGTTTTAAACAAGATGGCTGCATCCAGAGGTAGGTTCTTTGAATGCCAATTGGGATTACTCTCACTACTCTCTTTAGTTTCAGGTGCCTGATTTATTCAGACAAGGTTGAATTCAGCAATCTTTATTACAGCTAAACCCCCCAGCTCTTCAGAATAAGTAAGATTTGGTTTTTTGTCAATATAAGATAGGAGTTCATTTAAAACTTCAGTTCATTGTTTTAAGCACCTTTTTTTTTCCTCCTACATTTCAGAATGATGACCTGAGCAAAAAAATGGCTGTTGTTATCTTTTTCAACCCTAGTTGGTCTGAAAGATATAAAATCCATTTTCTTAGCTCTTAATTTCCTATGTATGTGTACAAAATCTAGATGTTTGTAGCCATCCAGTTCCTGCAACAAATAATTCAGTGTTTGTTTCTCATAAGACATCATTTTAGTAGCAAACCCATTTGTGAGATATCTTTCTGCAGAAGGAAAGAGATTGTTTTAGAAGGAAAATGTTTCCAGTTTGAAGTGTTCACTAGGTTTAATAAAAGAAAAGGAAGGAAAAGAAGTGATTGCTAAATACTTTGCCAGTATCTTAATATGTATTCTGTAAAGAAAAGTAATGGAAATTTTAAACTATATGTACATTTTACAAAAATTTGAATGACAAATGAATGTCTGTGTCTAATCTCAAGTACATTTGATTTTAAAAAAAGGACAATTTTGATGTTCCATGTTCAATTATTAAGCAAAAATATTCAGTTATCAGATAGTTAATTAAGTGGAACTGACTGTATTCATTAAAATATTTGTTCCAAACAAATGTATTTAACATTCAGATATTATGCAGAATAGGTGACAATTGCATATCTCCATGGAGATCAATAATGGGATTCAGATCATTGTGTAAAGAGTCTGCAAGTTTAATGCAGAGAGAATGTCATTATTATTTCTCTCTTAATGATGGTCATTATGCGCAAACACTGATTGAATTCCATTTGTTACCTGCATTTGAGCTGAGAGGAATAATTACAATTTAAGTGTCTCCATTAAAATTCATAAAAGAATATGAATGCAAAAATTATACTTGAAACTGACAAAATATACTTTGAGGATATAAATTGTGTTTTCTGATAGGCCTCTTAAAAGTATTAAAAATAGCTTCATTTTAATAAGATGGCATATAAAGATCATGCATTATCATCACCTTTATGTTAATTTTCATAATACATGACTAATACTAAAAAGTGAAGAAATTAACTTTTAAAAGTAGAAATTAATGAAACAATAGGCTACTTGTCATACAGCCTATTGGAATGGATACCTCTATATGTGGGTTATAGTCACCCATATTCATAATACCCAGTTAACTCATCAGCTGTTGTATATTGTGGAGATTACCCTGCCATGTTTTCTGTGACATGTTTCAATATGGTTTTTTACTAATTAAATGGGATGTTATTAGTGCAGCCAGTTATTCAAGAAAACCTTTTACATGTTCTATGATTTACTGCATTGCACTGACTGCTTATTGTACCATGAGAGTGATTCAAGTGCTTACTACAAGTACGGAAGGGCCTGATCCGTGATGGTGCTCAGCTTTTCAATAGTTCTTTGTGCCTCTTGACTTCTCACTGAGGTGCTTAGTTCTTTATAGGATTAGATCCTTAAGCTATAATTATTAATAGCAGCAATACTCCTGAGGGACTGCCTGATGGCATATCTCCTGAAACAGTAAATGACAGCAGAAGACACTTCTTGCCATCTTTATGTACTAAGACGTGACAGACTGGCTGGTGGGAGTAGGGTTTCTTTGGTAAGGGTATGTTAGTATGAAACACCTCTACCTGTTATATATTCCTAAGTAAATATGTAAGACCATTCTGATGGGATCTTGAAATGGTTGTTTACATTTCACTGCTTTTTTTCTTTTTTTTCCCTGTACAGACATGGCTATTTTAGGTAAACTTATTGAATATATGCAGGTGAGCTGTTCTGAGTGGGTGATCTTTCCATATGTCAGTTCAATTCCCGGGATAACCAAGGGATCTCTGGCTGTTGGTGTTAGGACTGAATTTTGCCTGCTTTTGTGAAGGGTGATTGCGCTGGAGACTCAGATGCCTTTTGGGAGGGCATATACATGTTATCATTTTGTAACTTTATTATAATTAGTATTATTTTAAAACTTATTATTAGTTGATAAAGCTTTACAAGGACAAAATACTGTGCTCATCAAGAACAAAAAAATGAAACCAAAGAAAAAGCCAGGATATTTACAGCATTGCAGCTTGTATTTTTCCCTCTAATCTTTTTCTGGCACTTCACTATTAAAATTATAAAGGAGAGTCTAGAATTGTATAACTATTTAACACTTGGTTAAACACTATTCAAGTATTTGTCACCAGGCAAATGTTTCCCTATTAAGTGAAATTTATGCTAAAATGGTTCTGATTAAGCAGTAGTCATTGCCATTTACAGTTGGTAGACTAAACAGTTTCCCTGGAAGATATCTCAATTAAGTGGCTGTCCAAATGAAACGTGTCACTATTAAATGATGTTTGCTACACTATTATACTTTACTCTTCTGAATGATGTGATTTAAAATATAATTCAGTTACTAAACAGTAAGAAGTGCTTCACATATATAGCTTTCATTCTTAGAAGAGACATGAAAAAATTGTGAATAGCACTTGGTTTTAAATAAAATTCAGGGCTTAGCATTAATCAGTAACAACTGAATATGCATGATTATTGGCAGAACAAGTTTGTAGAATTGGCTTTGCAGAACTGGGATGAGAGACACAGAGGTGACAGTGCACATAAAGTAAGGAGTGAGCAGTTTCATGTAAATAAGCTTTCTGTGTCCAGCCTAGAATCTGCAACCACGGAAAAATTGGATTCTGCAAACCAGTGAGTTCTTGCTGAATCAGTGGGCAGAGCTTCAGAGATCCATATCCTCTCTGCATTGCCTCTTCCTCTGGACAGAATCATAAAATGATTTTACAAGAATTTATTAGAACTCAAAATCCTCACTCCTTTGCTATAAGTTTATTAGCTTTTAAAGCTCTTGCAATATAGCTAAAAAACATGCTATAAGAGTTCCTAGAACTTTGATAGATATAATAAGCAATTATTATGGGACTGACATTCTAAATGGGAAAAAAGACCTCTGTCCCTTTTAAAGAAATGTAGAATACTTACCTTACAGGAGTATAACTGTGCTTCACAGTCTAATATGTGAATTTGACCTAAGCTTTTGATTCTCTCAGCAGCTACTAATGGTAGTTCAGATCAACTGGTATTAAATCACAAGTATAAAAAAGCATGGGGAAAATAGCCATCAATTGAATTTCTTAACTAGTTACTCCTGATTGACCTCACATTCTCCTGCTTGAACCGCTGTTTCTCAGGTATGCAAATCTCTCCTTGATTGTATACTTATAGGTAGGTTTCTTCCTAAATCCTTGGGGGAGTAAAAATCCTTTTCCACAAATGTTCAAGCTAATCAAACACTACCTTCTCCCATGTCTTATTTCTAGTTATTCTGACATGGCAAGAAAAGTTCAAGGCAACAATAATTGCCCTTATAATGCTTTTGAAACAATTCAATGCATGTAGGTCAGGCAATGAGAAGTAGACGGTTTCAGAAATGAAAAATAATACTTAATCGCCTTCTAAAAAGGCATTGAAAATGACCTTGTTAAAATCAAGTCATACCATGCTGCTAGAAGATATTTTCTTTTTGTGGCATTATTTTATTTGGTACTTTTGTGGTTCTGACAATAAAAGCTTAAGAAATATACTCAGTATGCTCTAAGAGTGAATTCAGCTAAAGATCACCCCAAAATTATAGAATGAACCCACTCTCTCCCCAGTCACTGCTCTTTTCTGTATTGAACAAATTGTAAACCAGGAAAATGCCTTTGTTCACTTTGCATGAGCACTGATGCATCTTTTTCAAAAACAGAGGGTCCTCCCCATGCCAGACCATTGGAAAATAGCATGCCATATAAAAATAGATTTCTAAAAGTCACAAATAAATAAATTATCTATAGTTCTGATGGCAGTAAAGCCTGAAGTAATTTAAGAATGAGGATTCAATACATTCTTTCTATTAAAAGCAAAATATTCTGCTTCAGAGGTAGGATGAATCCATACAATCCTTTTCCCTTCTTTCAAGTAATTATAGAGGCAGTTGAGGCAGAATCAGGAACTCAGACTCAAGTTTGCTGTATCCTAAGGCTATGTACACCCAGTATTTACCTTCAGATTTCTTAAGTATTATAGACCAGCTCTGTGTCAAATTATATTCCCTGGTTTACTTACAGTAACTCAGTTACAAGATTACAGGAAAACAGCACAGAGGATACAAGAACTACTCTGCTGCTTGGCAAGCCTGTGTTTACACAATCTCACAACAATGTTTTATGTATATGCAGGAAGCATCATGTCCACTCTTTACTGAAGTTTTTACATAAGCCAGATGTTACAGTTTGAATTTTTGTGTGCAAAATATTGATATCAAGTAAAGAGACTTTCTTATCCTGGATTTTTTTAAAGGTAAGTTTTCCTAGGTGTAGTAATACTCTGGCTTGTGTTTATTTTTCCCTTTCCAACTGAAACTACAAGGAAAATACTCGTGCCAAGTCAGAGCAGATAATTTATATATTGTATTTTACCTGACCAAGTATATTAAACCTTATTGAAACTTCTTGTACTATTGCTACACTCCTTTTCTGAGTAGCTTTGTGGCATTTGTGCACATGTTTAACATTATGTCCAATTTACGCGGCGTGTTAATGAATGATCCCGCATTCGGCCTTGGAGCTCTGTAGGAATCCAAGGCTCTGCTCTGGCCCTGGCTCTTGTACCTATGCATGAAAAACATTAATTACACCCATTAGGCTTTTACACCCCAGCATAACCGAGTGGCGAGCAGAAGTTGCACGAGCACCTGCACCTTTAGGTACCGCGCTGTAAACATGAGTTGTCTGTCCATAATTTATTAGTTGCAAGCATTTAACTTACACTCACTTGAGCAAAATTAAGAGTGTTTATTTTCCTCATAAGAGGGCAGTCAGATATGTACCAATTTTGTTTTAACTGTGGAGAGCAGGGAGCTGGGAGCGGTGTGGGGAAGGGATCCAGGAAGGCCTAATCAATCACTGACAGATTACAGCTAAAGCCACTTCCATACCCATTAAAGCAGGACAAATGCAGAATTGCAACTGAACAACTTCTAGTTTTAAGCCAACAGTGGGACTTCCTAGTTATTTATCAAAGTCATTGCTGGTAAGCAGCATGCCTCACTGCTCAATTGTACTTCACAGCAGACAGAGCTGACTGAAGCTTCAGCCATGAAAGAAGTGTTTATGCCCTCAGCTGTGGTGCTGTCAGCCCTCTGGAATTTACTGTAAATCACACAGCTTTTATTGCAAGATTTAGTAGCTGATCCTCTGTGGGCTCTATTCACTGCAAGCTTGTTACTATTTGGATGTTAGCCTCAGTCCATAAAGGGACTTGCTACACATCATCAAACAGCAGCGGAAAACCAAAGGTTTCATTTTTCAATTTTCTAAACCCTAAACTCCTCAACAGTCATTGAATTTCATTGCAGAAAGTGGAAGTCTACTTTATTATGGTACTCAATTTCCCCAATGGAGTTATACACTTATAACATTACTTTTATTTCCAATGACAGGATCTGGCCATCTGTCCTGGCTGTAATTTCATAACACACTCACTAGTTTTTATTTTAAGGGGATTTCTAGATATTACATTGAGCTTGTGACAAAATTGTAATGTAGATATAAAGGCCACAAATAATGATAACTACATTCAGTGCTGCCTAACATCTTAACAAAGTAATTTTTTTTTTTTCTATTTCAAGTATAGAGGCATCTGGGTAAGCTTATAACACAATTGAACTGACAAATAAAAAAAAAAAGTTTTGAAAAGCTAGAAAATACAAAAGGATAAGGGCTTTCATGACTGAGCCTCAGCCAGGACAGCATTATTCCACAGGCAGTGTGTATTTTATCAAAAATGGTACAGTACGTCAGTTTTATCAGAGTCATTCCTAGTAAGATCAAACGAGGGAATAAAGGGGAATGCTGAAATGTTTCTTTGTAATCACTGTGGTTATTCCCGGCAAGGCAGAGGGACCTGACAGGGCATTTAATTGTGTTTGTCACCCGCTTCGCAGCGGAGGCCGGGCCCGCGCCCCGCGCCCCGCCCGGGGGAGCCACGGCCCGAGCGGGCCCGGGCACCGTGGGGACAGCCCGGGCACCGTGGGGACAGCCCGGGCACCGCCGTGGGGACAGCCCGGGCACCGTGGGGACAGCCCGGGCACCGTGGGGACAGCCCGGGCACCGTGGGGACAGCCCGGGCACCGCCGTGGGGACAGCCCGGACACAGCCTGGGGACAGCCCGGACACAGCCGTGGGGACAGCCCGGGCACCGTGGGGACAGCCCGGGCACCGTGGGGACAGCCCGGGCACCGCCGTGGGGCTCCGGGCACCGTGGGGACAGCCCCGGCACAGCCGTGGGGCTCCGGGGGACAGCCCCTGGCTCCCCTGGGTTCCCCTCGGCGCGGGGCAGAGCTGGGGAGGCGAGGGGAGCGAAGGCGCTGCCTCTGGTGCTGTTCCCCTCTGTGCTGAATGAAACCATTCATGGAGCAGCTTCTCGAGCCGGTGCTTCAGCGAGGTACATTTTGCTGCAAGGTCGCAGCAAAGGTTGGGTTTTTTTCTTGCTTTCCATTCACTTGTACAATTCCACTGTTTATTCCTAATTTCAGGAAAGTTATGTGGAATTACTATTTTAACCACCAGTTACACCTGATCTGGTTTCTATGTCAAGAAAATCTTAACAATAGCCTCGCTCAGAGGATAAAATGGCAAGAGACTTAGACCTGCGCCCGTTTTCTCCCACACTCCCTCAGAAAGCACTGTCTAGATTCTCTTTTCGATTTACAGCTGCTGGCATGATAAAAAAATAAATAGCAAGGGCATGTACCAAATACATATTTCTACTTTTTTTTCCAGCTTTGTAGTAATTTTTGCTTTGTGATTGCTTTGGTTTCGCCAAGAAAAGTAATTGTATACCTTTTTAAGCTTAATACCAGAGAACGAGCCAAAGTAGAGGGCTTATGTCCTTTTGATCTAATATCTAACAGGTGATTTAAACAGATGCTGTTCTCCTTTTACCATCAAAGATCAGGCCTCTGATCACTCTCATTATCAAAAACCTAACAAAGGTCACAATACGTGGCTGTGTATACTATGTGCATGCTTTCCTGTGCCTTCATTTAGAGGCCTATGTTTTAGTCATAAGGCTAAAATAATTCTGCCAAAATAATGTTTTTTTTCCTACAAGAACATGAGTAGTGAAGCAGGTACTTCTGGTTTCTCCTTCTTCAGTGAAGTATTGTTTTTAAACCCTCAGTATTTCTAGCCACCTCTCCTGTTACTACACAAACTCTCCCTGCATTTTTTTTTTTTAATTTCAGAAAACATTTTGTTGTTTCTGAACTTCTGCAGTTAAGCTAGTAATCTTTACTACCAAATTCATCCAAGTACTATGCTAGTACATTTTAGTAAAAAGTTTAGCCAAAGCTGCTGGGAGGATAAAAACTTGCTTGATAAATCAGTCCCTGGGATCACAATATGAACATTTCCTACCTGTTGGTGTGCAGCTGCAGTGCCAAGGCAGTAGTAAGAAGTATTCTTGTCCATGCATACATGGGGCCCAGGATATGTGTGTGTGTGTGTGTATGTTTATATACACTGCAGGGTGGCTGTGTCTTGGAGGCTCCCTGAGGTGCCATGGTGTGCTGGAGCAAACTGAAGAGCTGTTTGGACCATAGTTTGAGTGGGGTTGAGCCAAATTACAGAATATTCCAAGCTGGAAAGGACCCAAAAGGATCATCAAGTCTAACTTGTAAGCAAATGGACCATGCAGGGTATGAACTCACAACCTTGGTGTTCTTAGCGCCAGGCTCTCACCGGCTGAGCTCATCTCAGAGTCAAATCTTTGTTGGGATACTCTGAAAGTATCAAATAATCTCTACTAAAGTCATTCTGTCTGTTTCAAAGGTCTTGCCTAGTACATAGGTGATCTCTCTTACACATTGCACAAGCAACACATTGATTTTCTTCCAACAGGCCTGAAACTGAGCTGTTTCTCAAAGAAAGGACTCATTAATCTGGGCACAATATGTATATGGGGAGCAGCTGCATTGTCAAGAGCTTTTTGTTTTTAAATATAACTGAATTTCCTTCATGGATGCAAAGGGTCTTTTTTAATATTTATATTGCTAAGGTAGTTTTTTCTTACACCGAGCTTTTTCTTCCCAGTATCTCTTTCTCTTTTTTTTTTGTTATCATAAGGAAATTAGTCTAGTCAGATGTGCAAGTTTGGTGGTAGATGAGGTATGGGTCAGAGGACGTGGTTACCACACGGAGGTCCTGTGTTCAGGGGCTTGTGTTCTGAAGGTGGCTGCTAAGAACCCTGCAAATGCACCAACACCTGAGCCAAGAAGAATAAGCAGCTTGTGATCAGCCAGTAGAAGGGGACTTATCCTCTCAGTAGCACTATCCTGTTAGCAGAATTCTGATTTCTTTCTGCTAATGTAATGACAGTGATTTCACATAAACTAATACTGATTTACAGAGAAGGAAGAAAACAACTAGCTTTGCATATGGGCCATGTCTATTATGACTTAGAGATTTTTCACATCCCAGTAACCTTACTTTAGAGTTTCTTTTCTCATGACCTCCATCTCATAATCATCAATTCTTTACTCTTAAATTCAACCAGACTAATTCTCCTTATGGTAATAATTACCTAATAGGTTTTTAGAAGAAATGGCTTAGTAGTTTGTTCCAGAATTCTGAAAGACCCTAAGTAAATGAAAATGATCGTATCTTAAATTATCAAGCTAAGATCCCACAAAAGAAGAATAATTTACCAATATTGAAAGAATAGGCAATTTACTTTGACAACTTATTTCAAGCAATTTGGGTGTGTAGGGAGCAAGATACATAGTAATTATTGTGTATGAAATTTAGAAAAGGATACTTTCAGAATTTTTTTCTCTGAGAAAAATCACTGGCATTTTAAAATGAGTTTATTCTTGACAGTCCAAATTTATCAATGCTCAAAACTAACATTTCCATAGATTAGACAGACAGCTTAAACATTCTCAGTATTTAGGAATTGTATGCGGGGGATCCCTTGGGATTTCCTCATGCTGTAAAGCACATTGTGATCGCATTTTGTGAGTTCTCTGTTCACTAAAGCCCCTCCAGCCTGTTCACTGCTGTTCTGTGTGTTGGTCCTAAGGGATGTAATCTCAAATAAAGGGTAGCCTTGAAATATAAAGGTATTTTTAGCTTAGAGGAGAAATAAAACTGTATATGTAAGGGCCAAATTCACTGGTGTTATAAGGAGATCCACAAGAATTTACCTCAGTGGATTTGTGCCTGTGTCTGCAAGTGGATTGGTGTGTTTGGCTGTAGACATGTAAAGCAAATACTGAAAAACCTTTGCTCAATATTGCCTGTGTGAGAGCCAGACATACAGGTGGGCTCTAATCTGCATTCTCCCTTGCATGGGGTTTTGTACAATTCCCCAATATGGATATTCTCAGCATAAAAAATGCTCTCCTTCCCAGGAGACTTACCTTTCCTAAATATGTATAGCAATAAATACTTCAACCAGTTAAGGTTCAGAAAAAGTATTCTAACCATCACCCTATTTATCCTTTAAAATCCCAAGTATATTGATTCAGGTTACTTTCCCAAATAAATCTAGATAAATATGCTAATACAAGAAAATGAGGATATTTGCCTTCGTAGTGGTACAGTGCCTGCTTGTAATTGAAAATCTTATATATACAGAATAAGCTACAGAGTAAAGAATGACTATGTAACCATGTAGATAAGAGTACAAATAATATAAAGAAGGTAGGTACTATTGTACACAGTAGACACAAGTTAAGCAAAGACATGCTTTTAAAACAATGCGAGAATCTTCTTTTCTTAAATTAAGGTTTTCTAAAATCCTTCTTGTTCCTAAGCCAGGAAAGTAGCTTACTCTTCTGGTCAGGAATATCTCATATTTCAATTCTCAATATCTCAATTTCAATATAATTGCTTCTGATTCTGATTTGGTCTTAAATTTCTCCTTTGTTGGCTTCAGGGCAATAACCATTAATCTTGTAATCCTTGGAGATGACGGTTTTTTTGGAAATATGAAGTGGTTGACATTCTTTTTGTCTGCTGTATGTCATTACATTTTGACCCTTCTGGAAGACGATGGCTGTGCTGCAGGCAGTTGGGAAGCCACCTCCTCTGTCCTGTCCTGGCTACCACAGGGGTCAGGGGATTTCCTGGAGGAAGAGAGGATGTGCCTCCCTGGAGGGCAGCTGGTACTTTCTAGGAGAACTTCTGTAATGAGGAGACGGCTGGGGAGGAAAACCCAGCCAGCAGGGCTTGATCAACAGAGGAGAATGAGAAAGGCAGGGAGAGAACAGCCAGGCAGTCCTCAGAGTCTGACAAAAAAGAGACTTTTCATGCTCAAGCTCTGTAACCTTGCAGCTGAAAACTTTCTGGTCTGAGTCCAGTTCTGGAGGAAAACCTGCATGTCACAAGGCTATGGAATACACAAGAGGATGCTCCTCTTTGGGGAGGAGCTTGTTTTTCCCCTTTTTTAGCCAGGATGGCTGACTACTGCATGTCTCATGTCCTGGGCTGGGAAACCTGCACCTTGCAGGGCTCTTGACACACTCCTGGTGCTTTCTGGGATGCTGCCTTCAATAATGAGCCCATGCAAGTCTGTGTCAGAACTCAAGTTCATTCAGGGGCTTGTCACAAATGGTACAGGTGTTCATTGCATTGTGAGTGCAGGGTTGATCAAGTTATTGAGGTGTGACTAAACTACTTCCTGATTATCATGTACTTGTGAAATGACTTGTTTAACTTTTGTTTGTAAATGGGAAGGATTTTTCAACCAGCTTATAAAACTATTTTATATTGATTTGCCATAAAACCCTTGGTTCAGTTGTAAACTACTCTCTGACCATAAATTGTCTGTAAATCTGTTAGTACAGCATGATAGGTTTCTTAACTCATTTACTGATTTTTCCTTGGTATTTTTCTTAATATATGAGAATGTATCTGTCTGTGTCCAGATCCATGTGCATACAGGGGGTGGCTCAATAGTCATCCTTTAATCATTCAGTCAACTCTTAGCAGATTTCTTCAATTTATACTCACATTGAAATCTTTTTACTTGGGCTTACATTTGCTGAAATGAGGCTTTGGCCACAAGCACCTGTGCGTATGCCATCAATAAAAGGAGGCACAATGATTAAATAAATAAATAAACCTGAGAATTTGTGCTGTCAAAAAAATCTGAGAATCTGTGCTTTGTGCTTTCCTCAGATTTGACCAGATTTTGGCTCTGTGTAAGTACAAGAGCATGCTCACGTGACTGCCATGAGGCCAGTTTGCCTATTACATCACTGGTGAATGGCACTTGCTTTAGCATTTCATGTCAGCAAAATTGGCAAGCCATTTGCAATCAATGGTAAGCAATCTGACACGACTTCTAATTGAGTAATCTACTAGCTGCATTATAGGAAAAGAGATTTTTAGATTTATTCTTGTAATTATACTTCCAATATTTCCTTATCATGTTATTTTATCGTCTCCAATATAATAGTTATTTGTGACTATGTAGAGACTTCTACACCAATTAAAGTCAATATCGATGAATTTACTTTAATTGTACAGACAGTACATCCACCCAATGCTCAGAATATCTTGAAAATAATTATTCTTCTTTTTTTCCTTACAAAAGATTGAGAACAGTAGTACTTTTTTTTCCCAGAAACATGGTTTTGAATGTTTCAATCTATGGCTTTCTGTATTCTTGAGCAGATGCTTCTGCGTGTCTTGAGACCTACCAAAACCGGTATGTCTTTCTCCTCTCTCCCCTTTGGTCCATTCCAGGTCATTACTTCTCTGGGACTGGAATCCCTTAATCCACCAGCTCTCAGGTCAGGCCCTATGTTGTAATCCCATGAGTACCAACCAGTAACTACTTTTACAGGTCCAGGCATGGGCCCTCCTTTATCTTTTGAAGCCTGGAACAGTAGCTCTCATTAAAGGGACCCCCAAGCAACTTTTCAGCATACCAAAGTAAAAAGCAGGGGGTCTACACCCATGTTCACATTCCAAAGTTTCCCTGTCTATCCACAGCTCAGTCAGCACCACCTTCTTGTTCACATCTGAGCCAGGAGGAACAACTTGCTTTTTTTTAGCCTGTTCTGACTACTTCTGAATTTTCCAGGCTGACAGTTTTTTCTCAGTCTGGACTTTCTTTTCTACTTCCCCCCAAAATACTTTCCTGTACGACAGGATCTTTTAACAGATCAGTGTTTTCTATCTTCCTCTTCTCAGGCTTAACACAGGGAGTCCCTCTTTCTATCTATACATCCCATGCCAGTGTTTTGAGGGATGCTCCTTATCTGGGCCATTCTTTAATTTTTCCTTCCCTGTTCTTTACAAATCTTTTGCAGCTTCCTTTGATTGAACTCAGTCCATTCAAGTTAAGCAGCAACAGAAATCTGAACAGGAAAAAGCCACTTTTAATATTCATAGGAGGATATAAGTATGTTTTTTCAGTTTGTCAACTGTCTCCTTCAAAAGTAGCCAACTTGCTAGTTATTGATGCAACAAGCATGTGTTTTTTTGCTTTATACTCTGTTTCAGGTATATTTTCATATGTTACACTTTATTATCTCTTTGATCACCTGGGCCCTCAGGTTCAGCAGGAGAGCTGCACCTATTCCTCAGAAATGTGCACTCTAAGAGTGTGGATATGCAGATGAATACATGCAGAGCAGGATGCTGAGAACAGACTCAGTTCAGGACTATTAGTTGAATAGCTGCTTATTGCTGAGATATCAGGAGATATGCCATAAGGAGATGAAATTTGCTGAAAAAAATATTAAGAGAATTGTATCAAGGCTTAAAGGTGATTATAAACAGTGGGGAAAAGGTAGTGAAAGTAGTTAGTAGTGTATGTACAAATTGGGAGTGATAAGATGCTCCTCCTAACATGATTGAGCACTGATGCTGATGCTATTGCCCAGGGTTTGTGTAAGTCTTTGTATTTATAGCTCTTCTTGATGCCAATCTGCTCTCCCTTTTGCATAAACTGCTGAAGGTCAACATTTTTGGTGTCTTTTCATTGACTACCTTCCCTGCCCTGTGTATGCTTCTCTCTAGTGTTTGGTTGAAACCCATGAAGCACCTGTACCTCGAAAGGTAACAAATTCTTACGTGTGGCTCAATTCAAACGCTCCTGGTGGATGCTGCCCTTGGATCACGCTCTGGGGAGAGTCTGTCACATGGCCACAGCGCTGTTGTACTCTGCCTTTGAAAGCTGGGGAACATCTTGCATTGCAGAATTAGCTGGGGTGATTTGTACTGTGGCAGATGATGCTGCTCTAATTACTGCTAAAGCCAGCCCAGGTTTTGTGTTAGTGGGCCCAGCAGACTTCACGAATCATCCTGACCTGGGCTAGGCCTCTGGGCCTTTAGAAAATGCGAGAAGGCGAGCAAGCGGGGACTGCTGCTGGCAGAGGTCTCCACACTCCCATGGACAGTATTTGTCCTCTTTATATTCGTACCACCCTCCACCCTTTCTCACCCCAAATCAGAGTAGATCTTGTCAGACTAAATGGATTTTCAGTAGTAATAAGTATTATCACATGGGTCAAAATGCTAAGTCTTATTTCAAATGGCTTGGAAGTTACAAGTGGGTTTTTGTTTTTTCTCCTGGGGTATTTTGCTTTGGGTTTGGGGTTTTTTGGGGTTTGTTTGTTTAGTTTTGGGTTGTGTTTTTTTTTTTTTTTTTTTTTTTTTAATTTCTTTGTTTGGTTTTTTGAATGCTTTCTTAAAAGGAAAGTGGATGAGGTAATTTAAAAATAAAATCTCCTTTAATTTACTTTGATTACCGGCCTTAGACTGTCATGCAGCTTCACTCTGAGAGTTTCTCTTTCCTTTTCCCCATTACAATAGCTTGGCAACTGCAGTGAAATGAACCTAAAGTGACAGCTTGAGACAAGGAGGAAAACTAATATACACTGTGGAGAGTGGGGACCAGCCAAGCGGGTGACGTCACTTGGAGGGGCACCATCTGAGTGTCAGAGCTGTCACGATTCATTCCCAACATATCAAATCTGCTCTGCTTTTGTGTGGAGCAGAAGCTTGTTACCTTAGGTACTTGAATCAAATATCCCTTTCATTTGTTTGTATTTACTCAAGTGTGTTCTGAGGAGACTAAAACCAGCTATGTCTGTAGACACCAGTCATCAGCTAGGTTGTGTGTGCTGGGCTGTGTGACCCAGTAATATCAGTGGCTGTCAAATGTTTGATCTTCTAATATGCACTCTTTTTTGCCTCTCCTGGACTGCTAGTCTTTTTGAGCATCCACTCTACTTGTCATCTGAAATAAGAGTACAAAGCCTGTGTCGTGTATACAACAGTCTTTGGTAGTCAGCCACATCTTCTCCTTTAGGCCATTGTCTTTTCAGCCTGACTGAAGCCCCCTGCTACTATGTGCACGAGCAGTAGAAACCCTGCTTCTTCCTTTTTTCTCTTCTGCCTATTTTCCTCTTTTGTTGAGTTCACACAGAACTCAGTGTTAGATGAGTGATAACATGTAGTGAAATGCTGTTAAATATATGGGATTCCAAACATTAAAATAACTCTCCTTTCTTGAATTATCTTTCATCACAGGTTGTCTGAAAGCCCAGAGAATTTAGCAATACAATGTCTGGGTAGGATACTTCTGTGCACTGAGATATAATAAGAACTCATTAGGGACGAGACGCTAAAAGGACAAGGTGGGGGCTGTGGCATCACAACTATGTTAAAAGCTCATACACGGAGTATTGGAAGGTATCGGAGAGGTAATTTCACAGTTACCACTCTCACTCATTGCCGTTCCTTTGAGCTGATGCAGGTGTCCACACTCAGTACTATGCACAAGGGCACAGCTATGTTGGTGTCCTCAAAATTGCCAGGTATTGTGTAGCCTCATGAACCTGGGTTTTGTGTCTTGTCCTGTTTCCCTTTTTCTAATACCTTTGTGTGATCTTTTCTGGAGTTGTGAGCAATCCAGAGTCAGTGATTAGTCAGAGGTGGTCCCAGTTGCTTGCAGGGGAAAGGCTGGACCTCCTTGCTTTAACAGTTAATCTAAAGAAGGCTCTGCCCCTCTCTTCTGACCCAGTTCCTTGTTTGCCCACATGAAACCAGGGAAGCCCAGCTGTAGTCATGGGCCAGACCTTTTGGACAGTAGACACTAATTATTCCTGTGCCTTAAAGGTTCTTGTTCTGAAAAAAGAACTGTCTCTGGGGCAGATACTCTTTTAAGTCATCTGGCACTAGCTAAGGGTGGGCCACTGTACTTCTGCTACACACAGCCATGTTTATCAGGACAGGGTCTTGATGTGTCAGTGGAGCACAGCCTGACTTCTTATGTGGGAGTCTGGCACTTTATTGCCTTGTAACTATTTTACACAGTGCCTACTTGCTTGTTAGCAGAGAACAACTCTATCATATAATCAGGTATCTCACAACTATAATGCTTTTTTACGGATATTAATGCATTTCTTTGCCAGATTTACCCAAGGGTATCCTATTCCCTACTCATATATGCAAGACAATCATCCTCTTCACAGTTATGTAAATTTCCAAGTAAACTGGGACATGTATTGCAAGAATAATAAGATATCAACAAAGAACCAGAATTACACCCAGGCCTGTCCTTGCTTCCACAGCACAGTGAGGGCTCCTGTAGTAGTAACTCTAGGAAGGAGCTCAAAAATTGCCACAGCTGCTCTGCCTATGTGATTTACCAAGGAAAGAGGGAGGAAAGGAAAAGGAAAAGGAGCAGTGCCCAATACAAACTAGTGTTGTTGATGGAGCAGAGGAAGGTTTCATTCAATCATCCATTCATTCATCCTCACTGCCAACAGTCCTTCACTTCTGGTCAGTGCTGCAAGCACTCTTATGCAGATTTTCCCCTGACGTACCCTCCCCAGAGGTCATTTTTTTACCAACACTTTTCTAATTTCTCAATCAGTTTCAGTTCAACCAAATCCAAATATACTGGAATAAGCTTTTTTTAAACTTCATTAGTGTGAAATGTGTTGCCATTTTGAATTCAATCCTACTGTCATATTTAAGGAACATATGGAAAACAGTCTGTACAGATTAATCTAAGGCTTTCCTTGAGTGAACTGGTTATATTATGGATAGATATTTCCTAACTTGAGGAGTCTTGAAACTGCAGGCAAGTGCTTTCAGACAAATTGATATCAAATAGCAGAATACAATCATGTATTCTGGATCTTGAGATTTCTGGTCCTTAGAAAGGAGAATGTGACATGGAGACTAACTAGTGTCTCATATGCTTGTATGCTTTTAATGTTTATACTTATGAAGAAATAGTAAAATAAATAATGGTGCAATCCAGATCATTGGTATATATGACTCAAAAGCATTGGCAAGATTTCACAGAAATATTCAGGAGAAGAAAGAAAAGAGTTTAAAGGGAGAAGGTAAAGGAAGGAATCGAGAGGTTTGCAAAGACAAGCAGCCCAACTGTAAAGAGGAATCATTCAAGAAAAAATAATGTGAAATGACTGCCTCACTTCAGTATTGAACCTGGTATTTATAGTTTGTTGTTAGTGAAAACCATAGCATTATTTCTTTATAAAGCTTTTAGGAGTGTCCACTTTCTGTTCTTAGTTAGGTAAGAATGAAAAGAGCTTCTCTCAGAAATTGATGTTTGTATTAATACTAGAAAAGACTAGGACTAGAATTTGAAAATTGTCTTTAAAGTTGTCAGGCCATGCAGGCAGTGTGGCTATGTTTTCTGTAATGCCATGGCTCTGCTGCCTGCCTTAATTCAGGCTCTATGGATTAAATTAAGATGCTTCCTCTTACCAGGAACACACTATGATTTATGCCCATGGATACGTAAAGCATGCCAACACTGGGAGAATGAACCAATTAACAGACAGCCTGGAGCAACAAGTAACTTGAACTATCTTGACAATAAAAAAAAAAAACTGTGAAGGAAAGTTAAAGTGCAATTCTTATCTATTGACGAAGCCTGGGAAAGATAATAAATTTATAAATTCTTAAATACTAGGTGGAACTCTTAAAAAAACAGATAAGGAAAACATACAGTATACAAATCCAGGGAATCCCAGAGGGTTAAGAAGCTAGGAAGTTACCATATATCCTATATTAAGCTACAAAGAACAGCTCACTGTGTACTGAGAGCTTATCATGTTGCTGTGAAAAGGGCATCATAGGAGACCAGCAACTGCAGAACTGCTCTCCTAAAGTTAATGGACTTGGGGGTTAAGGAAAGAGGTGTTTTTTTCTGTACAAAGCATCAAGGACATTTATTTTAATAAGTGGCAAATTTTGATTTTCTCCCCCAATGCTGGGCCCTGCACTCAGAAAAATTGTGCTTGTCAGTGCCCAGAAAACATGCTTTCCAAGAAAATAAGTGCTATCAGTTAGTGTAGTCTGGCTAAGTTGTGAGTCAAATAGCCCTGGAAAATGTACTTATTCTAGGAGCAGTGGAAGGCAAAATGTATGTGTATGAGAGAGGGAAGAGAAGATTCTTCAGTTGAAGACTGAATAGCTGTATACAAACTGATTTCATTGGACTTTATTGTGCTTTGATCATGCTTTTACATTTCACCTGGTGTCATGTTGTAAATAGGAACTGAATTTCATAAGCAAATGGCCCTCCTGAAGCAGGCCATGATAGTAAAGTGAAGGGTATGGAACTCTTTTTAGGATGCTAGGAAATCTATTTCAAGTTCTATCGTTAGTTTAGTTTATTTCCCTGCCCCCATTTTTAGTAAAATATTTAACCCAGCAGCTTTTTAGCTAGAAATTACTATTTACTTCAGTTTTGGAGGGGTTTTATTTTCAAGTGTACATTGATATTTGAAAGTGTGTTCCAGGCTGGGTGACATGGTGGTGTTCCATTTTCTAAATTTATGTGACACTCATTGAGTTGCTCTGTTTGGCCAGGTATAGTTAATTTTTGCATGTGTGCTGATGGATTCAGTGGCATTGTACAATAAACATTTTGAATTTCAGCATAGGCAGTTTGCTCTAGTTTGATAGTGGTTGAGAAGTATGAATCACAATTTATTTAACAGAAAACATGGAGAGTAACAGTGGAAATGATGGCAGTGCTGATCTAACCTTTACTCCTGATTGTGTCCATATCCAGACCATTTGCTTCTTTCTTTTTCCCTTGAAAATCTAAACTATTCCACTTCCCTGCTACTTGGATACTTTCCTCAGTTTGGATGTTTGCCTCTTTGGTTCTGTGTTGTGAAAAAGTCCCCCAATGCTCTCAGCTTTCAAGTTTTTCTCGACATATTTTTAAAATATACTATCACCCTGTCCCATGCTATAGAAAGGAAATCTCATTCACATTTGAAAAACTGTCTTTAAGACTTCAAAAGTCTGCTTTAAAACTTTCCTTTGCAAAGGAGCCTGCAAAAAGTAGACCTTTGGGTCACTAATGAACTGATGTCAGTGATGCTGCTGATGAACATTGTCATGTCATAATTCTCCATAAGTCTGTACCCTTACATTGCCTTTTGTTTAGTCCTCAGTCTGAAGGACATTCAATCAGGAGTCATCTTTTTGATCTGGGTTTGTAAAACCCTTATCACAATAAAATCCTGCTCTGCAACAAACACTTCTAGGCTATATGGTAATAAAAAACTAACAATTGTAAGCATAGCCTTACTGTGGGACAAACTGTCAGTTATTACAATATTATTTCTAATTTGTTTATGATTTGATCACTAAAATACAAAAAACTCCTAAATTTTGTTTGGTGAAGAATAGAAACATCAGTTGTCTTCTGCAGCATGTGTCTGCCAAGTCACCAGTTTTCTGCTACTGTTTTTCTCCTGTAGAGTTAGGAGTCCAAATTAGTGCCACATATTCCTAAACAGGGACAGCTGTAATGGGCTTCTTGTCCTTTACATGCCCCCTGCCCAGATTCCATCATCACTCTTCTTCTTTCTGTGTTTTTAAATGATTGCATTTCTCATATTAGGCAAATCCTGTCCCTTACCTGGATGATGTCATTAATCTTCTTTTACACCATGATATATTACTAAGTGACATACTGCATTGTATATGTATTGTTACTCTACTCACACGCTTACTGGAGACATTGCTGGCATGTGGAATACAAACGTCAAGTCAGCTGTGAAAAAGTTCTTTTTAAAAATCATGAAAAGTAAGTGTGCCAGCAGGACAGACTGCCCTTTTTACTGCAGATTAAGACACGAAGGGATGAATTTTAAGAGAACCAGAAACAATTGCCAGGACTATGCTGATCAAATTGTTTGTGTATGATGCTTAATATTCCAGCCTAAGAAATCTCTGCAGTAGGAATGTGATCCTTTTGGGCTCATTTTCTAGTACTAATTGCAAAATGAAAAGTTTATTCATTGCAAAAAGTTGATTCTTTTTCCGCCTTAGTATTAAACCGACAGTTTTGAAAGACCTGGTCCTGTTTATTGTTTAGGAAGCATAAAAATATCTTGACTGGCTCTCTGTGTAGCAAAACTCCTTTTTGTAACTAACAGAAGGTTGCAAGCAAAAATAGCATCCATAATTTGGGGGACTAACTGGTATAAAGCATGAGGGATATCATAATATATTCAGTTCAGTTGAATTTTGCATGGTGCCAGCCAGATATTAGTATCTCTTGGATGAGCCATGCCTTTTCATTCAAAAAAATGGGGGTCAGCACTCAATTTTTGTCATTCAGATAGCAAAGAATTTCATACATTGAAATGCTCTTTGCAAGCATGCAATCTGGCCTCCTAGCACTGGCTTGGAGACCGTATTCTAAACAGCTATGTCCAGCCAGCATAAAGCAGCATCATGTAGTCATCAATCCTCTTTCCAGTGGTGTTCTACACCACCTTTGGCTCTCTGTCATGCTACATTTTTGCACAGGATTAAGGTATCCTGAACCTTGGGGAACATCCATCCCATACCAGTCCCAGAGCCTGTAATTTGAGAACTAGCAAGATGCTAATTAAAGGATTGAAGTATATAAATAGTTGGTAGAGAAGATCATAATGGGGACAGAATGCTTTTATCTTTAATTGTCCTCTACTGGATCATGCTTTCACAAACTTTTAGCCCACAACTGGCTTAGTTTTTAAACCATTGCTTATGTTTTATCTTTGTTAGAGCCAAATACTGTATTAAGAAACTTGAAGACAACTGAAATGGAAAACTCCTACTCTGGAGGCTTTTTTTTTTTTTTTTGAGAGAGGAAAATAAGTCAGTGCAATGTTATGATGTTCTGGTGGACAGTAAGTGAAAATATCGCCATTGCTTTGGAGAACAGTAGAATTTGTCTCATTCAAAATATGTTTTTCACGTGCTGAAATTCCATTTGTTAAAGCTCTAAATGTGTCTTTTGTTACTTTCTTATTACCTATTACATTGTAAAATAAATTTGTTGTGTATTGTTTATTTTAACAAATATTTAAGCAGATTCCCTAATTATTTTCATAAAAATATTTTAACGTAATTTCTAAATAATAAATCATGAACAACAATATTCACTGTGCTTAGAAAATGTTAAATGTAGTACTATTTGCAGACATTAAGCCATCAGTGCTATTTGAGATGTTCAGAAATCATGACCCCTCTAGAAGACAGGCAGCACTAAACATTCCTTCCATAGCAACTATATTCAGAGCAGCAACCTACCAGAGTCAGTCAAACTTAACAGCCTGTCAGACATTCCATGCTGCTGATAGGTTGTTGGGGTTTCCACTGTCAGATTTTTTCTGAAATTACAATCCAGGATAGGTGAGTTGCAATATTTTTTACTAGTGTGAGTTTTTTGATCAATACTACAGTTTCTGTAAAGAGGGACCTGTGGGTAGTGGTGCCACATTTTACTTTAAAATGCTGTCTGTAAATTTGGGGTTTTTTTTCCTACAGAGGCCAACAAAAATTTTTTTTAAAAAAATTTCTTCCTTGCTTCAACTATGTACTGTCAGTTAGGAAGTCCAGCGTTCTATATTGATGTTTGAGACTCCTAGTTTGTCTTCTGTGATGGGATCAGACTGGAATGCATAGCATGTCAGTGAAGCAGCATGGCTGGTGGCATCATGCATGACAGAGAAGCCCTGATCCCATGCAAGCATTCTCTGAAATGGAACACTCAAAAGACAAAACCTTGTTCATTTTTAAAATGTAATTTTTAATGTGTTTTGATAAATATTGCCAGAAATTTGTATTTTAAGCTCATAGAAAGCTCTGTGACAGAAAAATCATATTCAAAATAGTTCATGAGAATACAATTTTCTTCATTTCTCTGAGGCCTTTTTTGAGAGGAATGAAAGTAAATGCTTCACATTAAAAATTCAGTTTTGTCTTTCCCTTTCAATATTTCTAAAGGAGGAAAGAAAAACTCCCAATTTCTAATTTTCAAACTGTAAGTCTGTTGTTACACAGCAAGGATGTGAAAGCTTTTGTTTACTGCACTCTTATAGTCATGGCACTGCAGTCTAAATGAGCCTTTTATTCATGTTACTACAGCATGTAATTCAAGTACCTGACTTTAACTTTTGAAGGATACCATTGGTTTCAAGGTGCCACTGAGGTGACGAGTACACGAAAAAGTTAGTATGAGATAAGCCAGAGTGCACATTTGCTTTGTCCTACTGTGTGTAACATTGCCTTTCTGTGCACTCTCACTTCATTCTAACTGTGTGCTACTTCACTTCTAACAAGGGGCAAGATTTTCTGCTCCCTTATATATAAACATCTTCACGTCAGAGATATGTGCTACCCTCGCCAGATTCCTCTCCTAATTGAAATAACTTACATGACCTTGTGTCTGGCTAGTTACTCACATCTAAAGCAGTACCTAGTGATGTACTTGTAACTGGTGAGATTAGCATGATATATTTTAGAAAATAATAAGTTCTATGACAACTGTTGCTGTCTGGTGCAGAATCTCCTGCTTTAGTAGGCTCACAAAAACGATAGGGTTTTTTGGTAAATAGATGTCTCTGAAGATTTGTATGTCTTTATGTTAATTAATTAGTTTTCCTCTTTCATTTAAGCTGCTGTTCTCAGGTAAGTAACTGACTGAAACACTCTTAAATGAAGGGTGCAAATTACAGAATTATGAATTAATGGAACAAAAGATGAGGAAAAAGAGGCCCCAAATACTGTCAGACCAGTCTTCCATTATAGAATTTTGAAGTGATAGTGAATGTAAATTGGGTAATGAAACTCAAATTATGTAGACCCAACAGAGACTAGGTGCATAATAGAGGAGTATAGGAATTTCATTTCCTTCTAGAGCTTAATGCAGTAAAATCCCCTGGTGTTATATACAAGTAGCTTAGTGTACTAGATGGGGTATTTTCTTTGAAGACATAAATTGGTCATGATTTTAGTTGGGTTTGTGACCTTACTGCTGGTAAGTTTGTTTGCTTGGTTTTTTGTTGTTATTTTGCACATTGCTATAGAGAAGTAGACATTTTGCAAGAAAAATTAAACTGTCTTGTTTAATTTTTTATTTCTAAAGTACTGCTATTCTAATTTCAAAGAGTTCTATTATTTCCTCATGCAGAAAAAACATTGTAACTTTCACTCTTCATTTTTCAAAGGAATAGTTATGTTAAAGATAATAATTCTGTTTCCTGCTAACACTAAGGTAAAGATTAGCACTTCTCATTGGTTCTATGCAGAATGTAAGGGTTTATACTTCAGCAGAGAGACAGGGTATATCACCAGAATATCCCTCTTCTGTTCACTCAAGGGAAAGAAAAACTTCTAATTTTTTGTATTTTAGGATAGTCCTATTTTAAGAACTAGTCCATGGAGCAAGAGTTTAATGTCATCGCTTCAACTGCAACGCAAAGGGAAACTGGAACATGAAAATAAGCACAAGCAAAGAAATAATATTGGCATTTGAACATTCTGGAGTTCATTTTCAACAAGAAATTAATAATTTTCCTTCCCTCACAGATCTTGTATAAAAGTAAGTAGTATCCAGAAAAATAAATAATAACTCAGATTGTAAGAAAAAACCCAACTGTATTTCCTGCTTTGCTGGGGCCTGTGCCTTAGCCTAGTTATTGAAAAAACAAAACTGCCCCTGAAGTGAACCTTGAGAAGCAGTACAGCAGAGCAGTGCTGTAACCTGGTGTACAATATGACCATCTTTCTCCCCAAGCCCTCTTGGAGGTTTGGAGTGTGCAGTAGAAGGGAGGTTTTTTCCAGAGACTGGCTGTAAGATTTCAAGTTATCTAATATACACGTTTGATTGTGGAGATAACACCTGTCTGACTGCAAACACTGGGTCTTGTGAGGGACTCCAGTGTTGCTCTACGAGCAGAGAGAGTACCACTCTTCTGAAAGGGGCTCTGAAGCAAAAAAGAATGTGTGAAACCATTTCACTTGTAACAACCTACAAATCCATTTTTACAAAAGTCAGAAAATAACCCCACAAAATAGGCCTATTTCCCACTTTCCTTCCTTGAGGAGGAATTGGTAATTTTTTCAGTCTGCATAGTGAGTAAGTTGTTGTTATTTCTGGTGCTGTCAGTCTGGAACCATTGTCTGTTTATCTGAGGACTCTAAATATATCTTTTAGAAAAGTTGTGTCCATTGTCAGTTCAGAGAGCCAAGTTACTATGTGTACCAGTGATCCCAGAAACAAAACTGAATTGTCATTATATTTGGTCACCAACATCTGCACAATTCATGTTATTAGAATCAAGCCAATATTTCATATTGTGCACCAAAATCAGCCCTTTAACTTTTGAAATAAAACAGTTGATTTAAAAAAATATTTCATGCAATATAGCCTTATGCTCACCTAAAGATCTCAGTTCCCTGATGAAATTTCTCCAAATATGTATATAAAGATTCTTCAGAGAGTAGAAAAGGGGTAAGAAATTCCTCCAGAGCAAACAATGAAGCCTCTTAATTTCAGAAACTGTTTCTCTTCCCAAAGGCAATGGGGATTTGATGGACCTGGCAGACTTAATTCCCAAGCCAAATTCCTCTTACAGACAAAACCCTGCTGGCTAAGCCATTCTTTCATATTCAACGAGCTCCAACACCGCCTCTGATCCAAAGCTGGCAGTTTGACACAAGAAGAGAAGTGATTTCTCAGGTGAATATATTGCAAACCATGTCTCATCTCTAAACATCTAGAGTTTTTTTTCTCACATGCTGAACAAGGGGAGTAACATGGGTCCCTGTGGTATCTTCTCTCTTCAAGGGAGCAGTGACTCATCATTATCTTGTGAGTTTTCACAGGGAACAGGAATGGAGCCACTCAAGAACTACTCTCTCTTGCTGGTAATTACAAATATCTCAACGAAGTATCAGATTCTGATGTCTCAAAGGATAGTGGTTAATAAAAAAACCACACACACAAAAACAAAGCAAAACAAAAACCACCAAAAAAAAAAAAAAACCAAACCCAAACCCAAACCCCCAAAAAAACCCCACCCTGCATTCTAATTTCCTTTTGATCTGTAGCTGGGTTGCTGCATACTCTGGATGGTAACATGACTTGTCAGGCTGCCAGAAATGTAAAGTCTCTAATTTGTTGGAGTGCCATGTTTTTTTAGTGAATTTTCTGGGGGGAAAAGGGTTTATTACTTTGTAGCTATCAAGGAAATCATCACATACAGCTGTTTTTGTTTCTCAGCTCATTGTTATCTGCATTGATAGAGAGAATTTATATCCAGCAGAAGCCATGTACCTCGTCAGCTTTTACTAAGCATCTGTTGGTACCTTGCTGATTTTAAGCTAATAACTGATACTATGGAATGCTGTCATGACAGAGCAGTCAAAATTCAGACAAACTGCATTTGCCCCACAAGATGCTATATTTTTCTGTAAGAAAGCACGGTTTTGAAATTACATCTGAGCAATCTGATTTCAAATTCTTCATAGCAATCACAAACTAATTCAGCTTTCAACTGAGTGGAAGCAAATAGGATATATGAAGTTGTTATTTTTCACAAACTGTCCTACCATTGGGATTTTTCAGACATTATTATGGAGCCATGTTAATGGCTTAATGTTAATGTTTACATACAACTCCTTGGGTGTATTCTAGGCATTCTCCAGCAATTAATGGCCTGTAGGGTCCATAGGTCCAGCCCTTCTTTATACTCAGCACTAATCATATACTCAGTGTTTTAACAAGTTCTGAATATGGCTTAGTAGCTCCTCATTATCATGCTTTCCATTCAGAATGTCTTTCTCAGCTTGGACTTTCCCTATAACATCTTTCTTTGCAATTTGTTCTCTTAGCTATCTTTATGGCTATGTGCTTTTTGTAAATCCACAATGATACTGCTTTCAGCCGGAAGAAAACATTTTCTGGTGTTTTCAGGTTTCCTCACAGCCTTCCTCCTTTCCTCATCTTAGTAAAATTAATGCTGAATTCCCTGAACCTATTCAAGTCTTCCTAAAGCAGCTTTCCTGTCCCTCCACTTTGTGTATGATTGGTCATCACCGCCTGTACTTCTCATACTTTCAAATGATGAAATTATGATTTGATGAGGCATTAGTTGCAGGGAAGTGATGATATTGAATCTGTCCACCATATATTTAACAGAACAAAGCCAGTCACAGGTTTTTAAATGTCATTTGGTGCTTCTTGAGTTTATACTTGAGGTTGTTCTGCAGGCATTTGTGTGTATGTAGAACTATTTAATATAACCAGAGGCTTTAAACCAAAGACAAATGGAAATTAAAATGTGCCAAAAAAATGGCAACTAAGAAACTGGACAATTTCTCAATCCTTTATGTCAGTAGTTTGCCTAGGAACTGAGTAAAGACTTTCAAATTTAGCCCCACATGATGAATTGGTCAAACATGCTCAGCAACTTGATCATAAAGCTTACCTTGCTTGAGCTGGGGGTTGGACTACAGTGTTCCTGAGGTCGTTTCACATCTGAATTGCCTTGTGATCTTTTTGTGAGTAAGTTGATGAGAATGAATGATTGATTGAGATATCTGTGATACCTGGAATGTATTTACTGGCCCATGTGCTATTGTGATCGTTAAGAGATACCAGTGCTCATGGGGGAACTTTAAAGGGTGTTTTAGTGCATAAACTCACTTGTGTCACCAGTTTTCTGCTTAGTTCCATTTATTGTTACCAATGTAAGAAACACTTAATGAATCACAGAGCAGACTGAGAGCTTCTGATAATTTTTTTTTAGCAGAATGAGGAAGTGTATCACTTTGAGTCACACTTTTATTGAACTATCATAGCATTACAATTACCTAGAGTTAGAAGATAATTTTCTGTCCTAATCATGATTTTCCCAACAAGGTCCTAATTTCACTCTGTAGAAGTACAAAAGCAACTGAGGAAGCATTTTAAATTTTAATGAAGAGAAATGTCCTTCTTTCTTGGAGTTGATCTGCTTCTCTATGTGGTGGTGAGGTAAGCAGGAAAAGTTTCATCTTCTATCACACTACTGTCATCCTCAGAGGGTTCAGAGGCTTCAGCTGCTCCCATGCAGCACTACCACTCTAAGTTTCTCAATGAATTTTCTGCAGTTGATCTCCAGAGACAGTTAACTATTGGCTCCAGTTTCTGTGGATGGCCTGTAGTTTACTACAGTGAAATCTTGCACTTAATAAAATTACATTTGATGAACTTTCTTCCAGATTGATAGGTATAGCTTACACCAAGATCATGTATGACCACAGGAGCTTGTACCTGATGTTATATGATTATGATCCTTGCCACACAACCTGTATATCTGTTCTGGAGTGCTGGTTCATTAACAGTGCCATCACAGGAAAATTATGGTTTTCTTGGTCAATGTTGTGAGCATGGTTCTTAGGCTGAAAATATGAAAGATAGTATAGTGAATAGCAACTGAGGCCAATTATGCGAATCATTCTGAAGCTTGTGCAGGGCATAATTAATTAATCTTACAGCTTTTGATAGCATCTGTTTACTGTGTCACAGAAACAAGTTACTTGCTCATAATGAGTACCCTATGACTTACTAAAATTTAGTTTTGTCTCACACCAAAAACCACCAAAAGCCAGGTACCATAAAACTCAAAGTCAACACCATGCAACTGAATTGGGCACCTCTACACCTCTTTACTTGTTGTTATTATTTCCTGAGGGACCACTTAATGGTAAAAAGACAACTAATATGTCAAATGTGACAGTAAATTGATTTGTCATGTCAAGCTCATTTAAACCAGCTTCCCAACTACAATATTCATGTAACTTTTCTGAAGTTTTTAAACCTAAATCATAATAATCCTAGGGACATTGGCAAGCTGTGCATTAGGTTACATATTCATTGAGGCTGTTCCCTGTTCAACTCAAGCAAAGATCCACCCTAAGAATTTAATTGAAACCTTTTCTGGAAACTAAAAAGTTAAGAATCTTTGGAAAGTCCATAGAAGTGGGCACTTATGTGATGCAAACTAATATCTAATTTTTGTCAAGATCCAGCGCATTAGTTGCTTCTGGAACCTGATTTAAAGAAACATTAAATTTTCTGCATGTACATATTCCCTACCCATGACCACACAAAACTACTGGAAAAAAATGTATCTGTTATGTTTCAAAGCAGAGAGCTGTATCTATTTCCTGATTTTATCCATAGTTGCATCCTAATACAAATATCTATTCTATTTTGATTTCATACCCCCAGGCAAATGCATTTAACTGCAGTGCACTGGCTGAGAGCTCTGTTTCACATTCTGTACTAGGATATAAGGTTTTTAAGAACATACAAAGTGTTCACTTGTGGATTCAATCATGGCAGTGTGCCTGGGAGCAGCATTGCAGCCTCTCCAGAGCAAACTTAAATGATTTAGTGTAAAATTTAGACTATAGCACAAATGAAAACTAGGAGAAAAATGTCAATAAAATTGCAAGGGAGAAGTAAAGACTCTTCTAGCACCTTGAAACATTAGCAATTTTATTCAGAAGAAATTGCAGTATATGCACACTTCCGCTGCATGAAAGGTCATGAATCTGCCTTCTACACTCAGTTGAGCTATTATATTAAATAAGAAAATTCACCCTGGCTGCGGCCGTACTTATGTACATCCCTGTATGCTTCCCAAGGGAATATTGGAAGAGTGGATGGCTGTAATATATTCTCTCCACCCATGTATCCTTGCTAATCACAGCTCTTATTTGCCAAGAAAAAAGAAAAACAAACAAAGAAAGTTGTATTCTCAAGTAACATCAGAAGTATTTTGAGAACATCAAAAGTAAAGCCAAACTCTGCTGAAATTGCAATTACGTGCTCCCTTCAACCAGGATGCCCATATTTACGGGCAGTCATACCTGGAGAGACATCCAGGCCCTAATACTCCAACTCAACGCACGTAATGTTTCTCTGGCATGCCTACATTGATGCCCATCTGCTGGAGTGGCATTGTGCCACTTGCAAGGTAATAACGCAAATTCAGCTGAAGATACTTGCCAAGCACAAACAGGTTTGTAAGCTGAACCTTCAAAACGCAGTGCTGTGAAAGATCTTTTCCTCTAAGATCCCTTTGGGAAAACACCCACCGTGTTATTCCTATATGCATGGGTTTCAGTACTCAATGCCATGTCTTTTCATATTGAGTATAGGATACACACAATGGAATGCTATTGTTATCCCAAAATAAACAGCATTTGTTCTAGGAGGTTGGGGAGACTGAAGTGAAGTTATACAATCTCAGCAGCAATCAAGATGATATTCAAAGCAATAATAACAACAAGAACAGCCATAACAATAATAATGGTAGTAGCATTACAACTGCATCCTAGCTGGTCTTGAAGACAGAGCAGCTAAGGAGTTAAAAACATGATTTTCATTACCCATTCTCAGTTGCTCTTGTGTCTATTGAATTTTCACTGTAATGACTCTTAAATTGTAATAAGGAAAAAAATCAGTAATTTCTAGCCAATATAACAGTGACAGGCTGAGGTTGAAAGGCATCTCCAGAGTTTGTCTAGTCCAACTCCTTTGCTCAAAGGTTGGTCATCTAGAGCCAGTTGCTAAGGGCCATCTCAAGCTGGGAGTCGAATATCTCTAAGGATGGAAGCTTCACAGCGTCTCTGATCAACTTGCTTCAGTGTTTGACTATCATCACAGTAAAAAGGTAGGTTTTTATGTTTAAATGAAATTTCCTATATTTCAATATGTGTCCATTGCTTCTTGTCTTTCCACCAAATACCTGGGCTAATTTCCTTTTTGCTCTCTCTTAAGGTACTTATACAGACTGATGAGACATTGAGCATTCATCTCTCTCAGTCTCTTCTCATAAAGATGCTCCAGTGCCTTAATCACCTCCTTGGCCTGTTGCTGGATGAGCTTCAGTAAGTCTGTATCTTCTTTCTTTTCTAGGTAGGAAAAAATTAGAGAGGCCAAAGCTCAGTTCGAATGTAATTTAGCAACTTTTGTAAAGAATAATAAAATCTTTTTTAACAAATACATTAACAGAAAAAGGAAGGGTAAGAGACCAACCTTTGTTCTTACTGGATGTGGGCAGGAACTTAGTAACTGCAGATGAGGAGAAGGTGGAAGTGCTTAATGCTGCCTTTGCCTCAGCCTTGTAAGTAAGGCAAACTTACTAGAAAGACTATCGAATCTTATAGAGGGTGGTGTAACTTCATATTTGTGTTATCTTCATCTTCCTCATTAAAATTTAAACCACCAAGCATT
Organism: Fringilla coelebs; assembly: GCF_963513975.1. Classification (NCBI taxonomy): domain Eukaryota; kingdom Metazoa; phylum Chordata; class Aves; order Passeriformes; family Fringillidae; genus Fringilla; species Fringilla coelebs. The sequence goes on along the minus strand of NC_140035.1, from coordinate 17,662,499 downwards.
TAGGAACTTGAATGCTTGACTTTTTCTTCATAAAGATATTTCATGTTTTGAGAGAAGATACAGATATGCATATCTTCCCCGCATAACTTTTAATGAAGTTTTTATCCTGCTTGGTTCTTTCAGATACAGACAAGCAAAAGCAAATTTCAAGATTTTCTACAGTTTTGGTGTAGAAAACACTGTTGTTTGTTTCATAGTTCCATCACAGAAAATCTAGAACAAAACCCCATACATGTTAAATTTAAAAAAAATCTGTCCAGGAGAGTAACACAGAACTGAACGAAAGACTGAGCAGGGATTGGGAGGAGGAATCACTCACCATATACAATAACTGTCTCTCCAGAGATGGAGAAGGCGTGACCTTTGCATTCTTTGTGGGGAACTGCATATAGACCCTTGATCCAGTGACTATGAAAGCAAGCTATTGAACACATTTCCAATAATGGCAACTTTAACAAGTGAAAAAAATTGTTTTCAAAAAAGAAGTACAGAAAAAATAACAAATTAATTTGTTCTGTATTCCAATATATTCTTGCATATTACATTTATTTAAGTAAAGGTAAGAAGATGAATTTAAGTAAATTATATGCAAAGGATGGGTTTTGGCACACTTGGACCTGTAGACTTGGTCTAACCCAGCTGACAGCACACATTCCTTTGTCTAACTTGAGTAAAAAGGTATTATTTGTATGTTCTGTAGCCTATCTAGAAGAAAAATTAGAAAGAGGACTGTCAAGAATTCTGATTAATTCAAACTACCTTGTCAAATCATTAACAGTGACCAGTTTGGCAATGGTCCAAAACAAGGAATTCTGCGAAGTTCTTACCAGTACTTAAAATGGAGGAAAGGCATTAACAGAGGGAGGATATTTGACTGGGGTAAAAGGAAGGGGGGTGGTGGTGGTGATGGAAAGGTTAAAAGAAAGGAAAAAATGTGACGGAAAATTATTTTGTTTAAAAGCTGGCATTTGGTATTTTCAAAGGGCAAAATGTATTTTTTGTTTTATGACAAATGAATGTAAAAATGTGCATGCCTTGTGGCCTAGAGGACAAAACAGTAGGATCAATGTTCTTTTTGTACTCTATGAAGCTTGAGATTAAAGTCCCCACTGATAAACTGAACATTCTTTAAAAGTGACCAGAAGCAAACAGTGTCTGTTTGCTGCTACTTTATTAGAAAGATACCACTGAGAATAGCTAAGAATACTATTTGATCTTAAACAGGTTGACCAAATTATTGCAGTTGGCTCCAGTACATGAGATGCCTTCTGCAAATTATTGTTTCTGGTTATAAACCTTTATAATATCTCAGAATGAATTATGTATGTATTTCATGTTTTCTTTTCTTTTATCAGCCTTGATGTTCTCATTTCAAGTTTCACCCTAGCCTCCTAATAATGCAATATTGAGGCCATTCAGACACTAATTATGCCTCCATGGCTTTCTTGAAATGACTAAATCAGCATCAGTTCTATAATTATCATGAGTAAGTTTGTATCTATGCCTCACACCACATGAAAAGCACAACTTTAAATGATTTATGAATATATGCATCTGTAACATTGAATGTGCACTTTCTAATACTATACATACAAGAGGCATAGAGAAACTTCAAACATATGTTCACCTGTATGTATGTTCTCAGCTTCACTGAACTCTGCTGGGTAGCTTACACAAACACAGCCTGACTGTATAAAAATTATTGCAATGTTGTTTTCTTAATAGATGTATGTGTGAGATACCATCAAAATGTTTATATTTAAGCATCCTGACTATTTAGATAGAACAAAATATAAGCAAGTGTTCATCAAGACTGGTGTTCAGACTTGATAATTTCCTAATTTTCTTTATGTTTATATTAAGTCTAGCAAGAATGACTGGCAGGACAGAAAGAAGTATACATATACAAATGCAATTCCTCTATATTTTCATTGTTCTCCCTTTGAATTATTGATGTTGCCAGTAGTCATTTGTCAAGAAATCAAGATACATATACTGTAGTGTAACACTTCTGTATGTAAACTGTGCTGCATAATGCTTATATTTCAAGTAAAAGCAAAAATAAAAGGAGAATACTGTAAAATAAATAATATTCCTAAATTTTTAATAACAAATTTGTGAAGAATAATAAACATACAACTTAAAAATAATACATAAAGAGAGCTTATAGACAGCTTTGAGCCACTTTTACCCTGCAGAATCACCCATGCATTTGGGAGCTGATAAAGATAAGTAGACCTACACAATACAGCATCTTGTGAGATGGTACAGAACCTCATAGCCCAGTTTGGTCTCTGATAACAGCTGATTTCTGAATTTCTCTCCTCCCTCCTTTCCTCTCTTTCAATACAGATTCTTTGTTTTGTATGAAAAGTTGTGCTGATCACTGGTATTTTATGACCTACATTATTACCCTCTAGGTAGCAGAATGATAGTGCCAAACTAATTATTGCATTGTCTAATTTTAAATCCAGGTCTAGCGAGATTAACAACTTGCACATTAATTCTGAGCATCAACAGTGCACCTAACATAATGCAATTTTAAATGAAAGAAGCCTGCTCTGAAAACTTTTATATACTTTCATCTGGATCATCAGCTAATGTAAATTACTACAGCACCATTAACTTCAATGGAATTATGCCAGTCTTCCCAACTGGATGATCTGGCCTTTTTTTTTTTTTAATTCAGGAAATGTTTCTGGTTTGAGCCACGTGAATGTCAGAGGGGAAAACACTGATTCACTTATAAATGTAAGATCTCATCTACGTAAGCCCAGAACGTGTCTGTTAAACTTAGTGGATTAATTCCAGATTTTCATCCCTGTAAATGAGATCAGAATTGGCTTGGAATGTGCTTTTGGTTCCTTGACATCCTCCTCCCCCAATACAAACACTCTCAGTATAGAGAAGGATTTTTCAGTTCTTCCTAATTAAAATTTAAAAGATTAAAAAAAAAAAAGATAGAAAAAGAAGGACATTCACAGTCATGGAAAGTGTGAAAACTGCTTTGTAGATAGGTAGAAAACCAGACTTGGCAATGTGTCCTTACTTGCTGTTTCATCCTGCTAATTTTTGTGAAGAAACTTATGTGTTGGAAAAACATAGAAGCTCCCTGTATCTGAATGCTGTCAACAGTCAGGCAAATTTGGATCTAAAATGTAGTTTCAGATCCTAAAAAAAAAATACTAATTTCATGTACTGAAAAGAGAAACAGTCCTGGATAAGTGCTGAACTGTGTCAATTTAGCCAGAATATAAAGTAATTGTGTAACACAGTGGGTATAAAGTTTAATTTCATTAGAAAGCTGCTGAAGAGTCTTAGACAATTTAACTATCCTTTCAGCTGCATGGAAAGAAAAAACGTCATCAACAACCTCCTCCCCGTATATTTGCCATAATAACTAGCAAAAAACATAAAATAAAAACAATTACTTTGGCATATTATATCCCCAGAATCAGAATCCTACACACCCAAGGTTGTGGTACTAATGGCATCCTCTGCATGGCTGCTTTAGACTGTGTTGACCCCCATGATAATCTTCTGAGGTACTTTGACTTATGTTTAATTCTGATTAAGTTGTGCAATTGTATCAATTTAAGGTCAAGTTCTTGAATAAATTCTTTTGTGAGAACTACTAGCAGGTCCTTTAAAATTAAAAAGACTCCCGTGTCTAATGGTCTTATGAGAATAGAATTGCAAACGATGATCTTTAAAATAAATTGTAATTTTATGGATACTTATTAATAGAATTTATTGTATTGGTAATTTGCTATAAGTACTGCTGCCAGTTTAGTGACTTGTAACAGAACAAAAGAATGCAGCAGCTACTAATTTTTGTCCTTGCTTTTGGTATTGTTGATTTGAAATGGGGAGAAGGTTTCTACAGGATTTTTAAGGTTTGTGATGTCTTACTGTGCAGTAAGAATGACCTGCAAGTTGTCATACTCTGGCCCTGATCCAGCAAAGCACTTAAGTGTGTGCTTAACTTTAAGCATTCAAGTTCCATTTACTGTAACGTGATTACTCATGTGCACAAAATTAAGCACATACTTAAGTGCCATGTTGACTGCAGTCGGTGCTGTGCATCAAGCAAATTTGATCTTTCTAAGGAAGTTAGAAGAAGTAAGTACAAGTTAGCAAGATTTAATTGTTATATTACACACAGTGGCAAAGGATGTTCCTTCTAATAGCTCAAAAGTCAACAGTATTAATTTACTTTGTTAAGTTCTAAGTGAGACAATATGTTTCTTGCAATGGAAGAATAGCATATGTAGAACAGCTGTGTTGCTCAGGTTATCTGAATAGAGATGTTTGAATAGTGTTTTCTTTCTTCTTCAAAAATGTAAAATAAACTTGACTGAAATGTTGGTGCTTTTGTGTAATGGAAACGTATTTTATTTTGGATATTTGATTAAGGCTGATAAACATGACATTTTTAACAATTTATACCTAGCAGGAATTAAAAAAACATTTCACTTGTTTAAAAACCTGTAGAGAATGAAAAGCTTTTTAGATGGCTGCACAGATAGATTGATAATGTTATTTCAAGTCTTGAATACACCCACATCAACACCAAAGGCAATGTTTAAAACATTAAAAATTAATTATTATATATATTTATTATAAGTCATAAACCTTGTTTTAATTTTACAATTAAAATAATTTCATACTGTGAAGATCAATAACATGGTGTTAGGGTGTTACTTAGAGGAGGATATTTGTCTTAAGAGTAAGGGAAATTTTAGACATTAAAAGAAAAAAAGGTGAGTAAAAGTTTTCTTATAAAGAAACAGCAAATAAAACCCTGTGGATATTTTATCAGACATGCAAATCCTATAGCATGTAGGTTTTTTAGGGAAACTTTTTCATATGCATGTGTGACTTTGAGCAAGTCCACTGCTCTGCTAATTTTTTTTTCCGCTTTGATTTTAAGGTTGATTCCATTGTAGGGTAAATGAGAGATATTCTAATGTACATTCCAAGATGAGATACAAAGATTTTTTGATATCAAGGGCTTGGAAAAAGCACTTGAGAAAAAAATGGCAAGCATACTATTGTTTGATTTTTTACTGTTCCCTGATCCACTCACTCTCCAAGATAAAATGTTGTGGTTTTTTATTTATTTTTTTTTCTTTCGAGGCACTGCCTAAATTAGGTCATTAAGTATTAAGCATTATGTAAAATACATTTCTGTTATTGGTAATCATTAATTGTGGGTTTTCTAGTGAGATATTTAGAGTCAAAGTTTCATCATAAGAACCTGTTTCCAGTTGCTTGTTAGTTTGTCAAAGATAAACAACTGGGCAGCAATTTTCATGCTAAGTATTTGCCTTGGGCTATTTTTTCAAAACTTTCAGCAAATATGGTCAGCTGATTTTCAGAATGCACTGAGGCAAAATCTGGTTTGCTCATGTTAAGAAATTTTTGAAATATATGTTGTTGACTAATGGCTTGTAGTTGGGCTTGGGGCTTGGGAAGGCATATTCTTCTACCACCAGCCTATGAAAGTCTTCCTTAGTCTGCAGAAATCTGAGCCTCTGTAAAATTGTTTGCATATTTCATTTACCACTTCTTCAAAGATTCTGTGTGCAGTAGGTGTATCCTTTCCTGGGGCTTGCAGATCTGAGCAGGACTTGCTCTCAGTTATCTCTTTCCAATTGCCAGTGGTGCTAAAAAGAAATACAAAGATAATAAGGGTGTCCATCAGATGTTCTCAGTCTTCCTCCTGCAATTCACCAGAAAACATGGAATAAGAAGCAGCTTGATTGGAATTCAGAAACGGGATATCATCAAGGAGAGTGAAAAAAAGAAAATCAACAAAAGAAAATGTGTCCAGACACAGGAAAAAGCCACAAGTCAAAGGTCATAAAATATGATGGTAGTTTAGGACAAGGACTTATGAATGAGACTGGTATTATTGAGGGGTGCAAATGGGAAGGACTGTGATTAAGAAATGGAATCAAGGAGAAAGATGCTGCCACCATGGCAAAGAGAATATTTGTAAAGCTAAGAAGGAGTTTAGAGACAGGAAAAAGAGGAAGAATATATTCCTGTCATTCCTGTGTCTTGGTCTTGTTGGACTGTTAAATGTCTCTGACTTCTTCTGGCCTTGTGTGGGCACCTCATCTTCCTCTAGTTCAAATAAGGAGAAGGTTTTTTAAGTGAGAACAAGTTATTAATGTATTTGTTAAGTCAAACTACAGGGATTAGTGTGGTTCTTAAACACTTAATGAACAAGACTGTGAAAAACAAAAGACAGAGAACAAAAGCCCTAAAAACATTAAATTTCTTCCTGGAGTTCCCCAAGAGGAACTTTCTGTATTAAAGCTTGGTTTAAAAAAATTGAGAAATTGTAGTAAAAACACATTTGTGATCAGGGTAAAAAGTATTAAGCACTCAAAATTCAAGAAATGCCAGAAGGCATATGTCTTTTCAGATATTTATGTGACAAACATCTAGATATTGTTCTGTTATACAGAGCACTTGCTAAATGAATATTTTTTGTTGGATACTGTGAACAACTCCTCCTCCAGGACTAAAATGGAAAATAGAAGCGACTACAGAGGACCAATGCTTTTACAATGCCAAAAGCATCAAATATTCAGCAGGATTGTAGAGAATGACCAGTAAAGGGTTTGTCCAGAAATCTCACTGAAATCAAGGTGATTGATTAATGCAGAAGTGGAAATGTACAAAGAAGAGAACAAAAATATTGGAAATGCTATATCTTTAAAACTCCAGAATCTAACCCAAAATAGTTACAAGTCATAGAAGTCAGCAATTTTTACACTGGCACAGCTAAAATGCAACAGTGCCTCTATGGACAGGTGTTCTCTGAGTAATTTTTTTCTTTCTGATACAGTCAGGAATTACACTAAACACGGCCTATGGTCATAGAATCATAGAGTGATTTGTGTTGGAAGGGACCTAAAAGTTTGTCTAGCTCCAATTCCCCTGCCATGGGCAGGACACCTCCCTCTAGAACTGCTTACTCAAAGCCTCACCAAGCATGGCCTTGAACACCTCTGGGGATGAGGCATCCACAGCTTTTCTGGGTGATACATTCCAGTGTCTATTTTTTCACAGTAAAAAACTTCTTCCTAATATCTAATCTAAGCATACCCTCTTTTAGTTTGAGAGATCAAGTGATGTTTTGTTAGATTAGGTACTGGCCAGTACCTAAACCAGCAGGCTGTGTGCTAAGGGGTCCAGGAAGACTTTATGTGTTCCTGGCTTAGTCACAGACCTAAGGCTTGGAAGTGTTTGAAGTGAAACTGTGCAGATCAGCAGTATGACTAGAAGGGATTTCATCCTTTGCAATCTCCTGAGAAGAACCTAGAAGTAATGTGCAACAATATTTGGAATGTATTACTCCTCTGTGCTTAACCATTATCCCATTGTTTGCTATGGAACTTCTATATGGCATTAGTTCATCTAATTGTTAGATGTTAGTGTGCAAAAAAAGAGACAAATACTTCTGATTATATTTATTATAGTAAAACAACTTTAGGGTCTATACAAGTGTCATTGCCTCTTGGAATCTGAGCTCCAGCTAGCTGAGGCAGCCATTAAACTCATGCTGACACACAAGACTATGATCTGAAAAGGCAGAAGTGAACCTTGAGCTGCAGAGACTGGAGTTCTGTATGATGACCACTCCAGTCAGAGAGAAAAGGGAGGCCCAGGAGGGGCTATCCTGCCACACACATTCCGGAAAAATCCCAGCATGTGGAACATGGAGGCACCACAGCTGCTCAGTGGGAATCCAGATGGTATAAAGATCTGATTTGAGTTGCCTGAGCTCTTAAACAGATTGTGCTCCTCACAAAGAAATAAAATAATATATACAGTCACCAGTGACCAAAACTCCAAAAAAGAGCACTTGCAGCCTGTTTATTGCAGCACATTCTATTATGCAATGACAGCTGTGGTTGCCTCACATGAGGTCTGAGAGTGGGAGACTAAGAGGGAGCACAGAGGAAGGGAGGCAGGAGGCAATCCCCTGGAGGTCTGCACTTCCAGGGAGGTCTGCACTTCCAGCACACAAGGCGGGTACAGGTGCTGCCAAATTTCAGCATTAGAAGAACTCAGACATTGTCTGCCATTTGGAAGACTTGCTTTGATTTACAAATAAAATCAATATAATTAGTTTAAGTCACTAAAGAATATATCACGGAACACTGTTGTTTTTATTATAATTCTTAAAAGGCTTTACTAGACCTATCAAGTAGAAACTACAAAGTTCACATGCATCACATCTACATCCCATAGGAGCATAATTAGATGGTTTTATTCTTTGTTTTCTGTGATTTTTGTTTTGTTTCCACAATTCGCTTGGTTTAAATGTTATTAATCTAGATTTGCTGAAAAGGTCTGTGAACCTTTCAGAGAATCTGGTCTGAGTTCAGAGTTTGTAACAAAACCTGAAACCAGGCAAGTTTTATGTGGTTTTGAATTTCATTGTAAATGTTTCACGTAGATGTTGAAATAGGCTCCAAGGAACATTCCCAGTTTCAAAGTCTATGAGAATTTCCCATTCAGAAGGATCAGGACTGGTATCATTTTTAACAAAGAGTGGAATTTATCCATGTACAGATGAGCCCAACAAGGCCTTCACTTCATCCTAATTCACACCTCAAAATAAGAACTTAATATAGTATGTAAATCTTACGTTGACCTTCTGCGCAGAGATGAATGTCAGCCCATACAAACATATGCTGCATGTCTATTGTTTCAATTTGCGCTATTTTAAAGAGTGAAGTAAAAAGAAAGGTACATAAAATGAAAATACTGAGGTTAATGAAATACAAAGATTGTTAAGTACATTCTTTATTAATTAAAAAGTTTAAAAAAGCACTTGTGTTTATTGACTAATGCCTTATGGTAATTGCCAGTTGTTTTCCTACAGGTACAAGTCACAGAGCTCTGTAACTGAGCAACTCATCTTTCTCTTGAGAGAAAAAGGGTATAGCGCCATGGTTTGGGAAAAAACACTGAGAAAAGAATCCAGATGCATAAAGTAGTAAAGACAAAAGAATCCTTTTTATGTTTAAAAATATGATTTTTAGACCAAGCTCATGACCTTGGGATTGTGATGACTTAGTGCCTGGTGCTGGCAACACCAGCAGAGGCAATATGCTGTGCTGCAGATTTCAGCATCAGAGACTTCTAAATGTAACTTGTGTAGGTGGGTCAAATTAGGGAATACCAGAGGCTACTGACGTGTTGCCTGCATTTGGAGCAGTTGTCTGCTTGCCAAGGCGGCTGCTTAATACCCACAAGCTCTTGTAGAAGGGATGATGAGCAGCTGTGTGCACAGGCAATGGGCTGACCCAGGCTCTGGGCCCGTTGCTCAGAGTCACCCGATGCTGAGGGCAGGGAAAAGGTGTCAGAAGAGCGTGGTGCAGACTGGACCACAGCGGGTGCTGTGGCTGGGTGTTGCCTGCTGGCTGCTCTGGACAGCTGTCTATAGCTATTTCAATAGACTCCTGTTGCTATAGCTGTGTTGCCTGTTCTAAAAATAGCTCTCTACATCCCAAAATTCAGTTTAACTGTGTTTTCCTGTGTATATTTTGTTACACCTGGGACATACTGGGAAGCAAAAGCCGTATCTGCTCCAAACCAGCTCCTTGTTTCAGGGCACTTTTGTTATTCCACTGGCAGTGCTCTCCTCATGTTGCAGTAACTAGAGTTATCCCCAGCTGTCCAAGTGAGCCAGGAACACCTTCCATATTCGTAATAAGCAGAAGTCTGTGTCTAGCCCTTTTGCTCTTTTTATTTCCAGTCTTTAGGCACAGTTTTGTCACACAGGCTGGCTACGGCCTTCCAAAAGTGTGAAAGGTGCCTATTTTCACCAGCAGGTAAAAATCATTTTGGATTAACTAAAATCACTGCATGGACAACACCAACTAGACAGGCCTTCCTGTTCTTTCTTTTCCTTCTCCATTACCCGGGTAGGATAAGGACTGGCTGACAGTTCACAGCAGCTTCTGCTGGCAAGTAGTTCAGAGTTTTATTTAGGCCTACTATATTACTGCAAAGGGAAACAGACGGGAAACGAGCCTATTCCCACTCCTCCAGATGCTAATCCCCTGGGACTGGTCTCCCCTGCCTCCTCCAGAGCCTTAACTGCCTCTACATCTTCCATTTTTACTAAGAAAATGTAATCAGTCTTCTCTATATCCAGGACGGACAGACAACCCTCCGAAGCCATCCTTAACTCCACAGAAGGACGAGGAAGCGAGGAAGTGAAACCACTCCAGGACTCTAAACTAAAGCCCAGGAACAGCATCTGGACAGCGCGGCTTCTTCTCCGTTAGAAGGTAAAAATGCTCTGATAGTCCCATCAGATGCAAGCCCAGGAACGTGGATCTGTCTCGTGGGAAGCTCTCACTCCCCTTTCCACAGCTGCGGTGACAGGGAAGCGGGCGCGCAGACGTGTGCGGGGATGGAGCGGGGAGAGCAGGGTGCTGGGGAGCCCCGGCGCACGGGGCTCGGCCGCGCCGGGGAGACCCGTGTGCGAGAGGCAGGGCCCGGTCCGTGCCTGCCGCCTGGCCACCGTACGCCTTCCCTGCCGGCACGAGGCTGCCGTAAAGCCCGTCTAACAGCCCCCCCGGGGAATCCCTCTGATGCAAGGGGAGTCCCCGGCAGCTGTGGGCCGGGGTAGCTGAGCTGGCTCCCTGCCATCCCCCGCCGAGCCTGGCTGGGAAGTGCGGGGAGAGGGAGGTGTGGCTGCCGGGGCCCCTCAGCCATTGCCGGCAACCGGGATTGCCTCTCCGCGGCTGCTAGCAGCCGGGCTCCGGCGGGCAGCGGCCGGGGCTCCCCGGGAGCAGCGCGGGGCCGGGGCACGGCTGCGCGGCCCCGCCGCCGCCGCTCGGGCCGGGACGGCACTTCCACTCCGGCCATTTTCCTCGGGCGGCAGGCGGTGGCGACCAGCGAGCCCCGACGCCGCCCGCCCGCCCGGGGACGCGGCGCGGGAGCGGCCGGCCAGGGCAGCCGCGCAGGCCGCTGCCGGTCGAGCCGGGACGCCCCGCCGGCCCCAGGCGGGGAGACGCGGGGCGGCCGCGGCGAAGCGGAGGCGGCCGCGGCCGGGGGGAGCCTCCGCCGCCGGAGCCCGCCCGCCTGCCCCGCGGGCGCGGGCTGTCGCTAGGCCCGGCCCCGCGCCGCCGCGCCCGAGGGGAGCCCCGCCGCCACCGCCGCCGCCGCGGAGGGAGCCCGCTGCCCCCGGTCCCGCCGCCCCGGGGAGAGCGAGCGGAGCCCCGGCGCGGACACCCCGCCGGCCCCCGCGGGAAGCGGCGGCCCCGGCGCGCAGGACAGCGGAGCGCCCCCGCCCCCCGCGCCGCTCCCCCTTTGAAAACTGATCTTTGGCTCTTCGCGTGAAAGTGATTTGAATTTGGCTCGGCGGCGCTCTGCGCAGGCGTCCAGCTGCTGGCATGCTGGCTCCTTGCAAAGCAGCTGTTTTGGGTTTGAAATTCCAACATGGCAGAGGCTGCAGTCAGTCTTCCCTTCAAAAACTTGGAATGATTTCAAATCATAGGCACCTTCACTTAACCCGAGCCCCCATTCATCAGCAAACACATCGGATCGATGCTACTCTAACCTATCGGGTTCTTGTACCAAATCTCCAGGTAAGAGGATCTTTTTTTTTTTTCCCTCCCCCCCCAGTCTCCCTACCGTTTTAAATTTTATTAAATCTTAAAGATCTTCGACACAGTCGCGTATTAATTGCCTTTTCGTGCCCTAAATATTTTGCCTAATTTGCGGTCGTTTTCTGATACTGAGCACTCCGGTCTGCTTGCCTGATCGTAGTCTGGAAAGTACAGATATACAATCGCAGTGCATGGTTTTTCCTCCTTGATCATTGCCAACAATAGTAGGCAGATTAAGAGTTCGCGATTGCAAGCTCCCTCCCTCCCTCCTCCTCCTCCTCTTAATTGGATTTATTTTTAAGTTGCTTTGAAAATAATAAACTGCAGGTAACGCGGGTCTGGACATTGAGGCAACTAACTTCTGACCAAATAAGTGCAAATAAGAATCTCGCAGAACAAAAGTTAGGTTTAAATTGCTGTGTCTTGGCTGGGGGTGGGGGGGGGGGGCACGAGTATGTCAGAGGAGCTGTTGCAGTAAAATGTAAGCACATCATCTTGGAGGGGGTACAGCGTGGTGGGCGTATTGTTGGCTCAGGAGGGAGAGAAAGATGTATAATTTAATGGTATATACAATCCACTGATCCTATTACTATCCTCCCTGGAGCTCTTGTTAGTTTCAATGGGAGTGAGTGAAATTGACATGGACTTGCATTCCTGGTCATGTGCTTTTTTTCCCCCCTTTCTTTCTTCTCTTGTGATCTGAGATCCCCTTTTTGTTGATGTTGCTTTCCCACTTAATTATATGCATGTAGGTTAAATGAATACCTGACGAAAGGGCCCACGTTTCAAGGCAGTGACATTTGATAGCTGAGAGGAAAAGTGGCTTTAATGAAAAGCAACCTTTGGAATTCCTGCTTGTGAAAAATCCAATTCAGCTTTTTGTGCTGCCAGCAAGAAATGATCAGTAGCACCAGTGTTTATGGTATGTCCGTTTTGGGATCTACTTCCTTTGCATCTAAATAGCAAAGACAAATTTAAATAGCATGATAACGCACTGAGGACTCTGCATGCAAATATTTTGTAATAAATACCTAATGTTTAATAGTATATTTTCTTGTGTATATATATAAGCATTTTTTTCTCTTGCTATCATTTGTTTATCGTTTCTGCTTCGATTATGGCATTAGTTTTGTCCATTGTATTGATCTCAGTTGTAAAACCTGAAGTTGCATGTTACCAGCAGTGCACTATACACACCACTGAACTCCAATGGTATGTAAATTAGTAAAACTCGGCGAGTGGAGAGGGCAAAAACGTGTAGCAATGAATATATACACCTACACATCTATGTGCTCGTACATACATGCCTAAAATGCATCTTTTCCTTTTGCAAACTAATATTTTTTAGTAGTTATTTAAACTCCAGCTGCTTTTCCCTCTCTTACTTTCAGCCTAATCAGCTGCTAGAGATTCTAACTGATGTGGGGTGAGGGAATGTTTTGCATGTAAACAAACAAAATTACTGTTGTGGCCGAATGCTTAATACAATTTAATAAGGAACATTTTGTGCTCAGTTTACAAGTATCTGGTTCAGACTGCTCTGCTCTCAATACTTAACAGAATGAAATAATCAGGTGCTGAAACTGGCTTTATTTGAATGGTCACTCTCCAGACCCCCACGATGCCCCTTCCTCCAAAAAAGTCAGATAAAATGGAGCTTGGGGAATTTCAATAGAGCTCCTTGTGGTGCAGTAGATGCACCTCTAGGTATGCAGTTAAGGCTAAGGAAGTAACAACAAAAGTGACTATTAGTCTGTTTTGTGCAACCGAAAAGGGGGTATGTTCACTTTTAATTGTGTGTGATAGTAATGAATAAGAATGGAGAGAGACCCTAGGAGAGAGAGAGAGAGTGTGCATGTGTGTGTGCGTGTGTGTGTTTGGGATAAGGGGGAGGTCTGCTGTGTGTGGCTGATGATCTCTCGTAATAACATATCTGAATGCAAGAAAAAAATTGAGAGACAGTTGCACAATGTACACTCCTATTTTGGTGTTGTAGGTGACTGTATTGCTAAACATATCCCAGGTGATATATGATGGAAATGATCTGATTGCATTTTGCATTTAGAACTTGTTGACTTTGGAACGATCAATAAGGCAACTGTTTATTTTAGATGCACATAATTTGCTCTGAGAAATGTTTTAAGGAGAAGAGCAAGCAAGCGAGAGCGGAGCGTTTTTTTTTTTTTTTTTTTTTTTTTCCTAGAGCTGTTGGAGCAAATGTGATTGCCAGATGGGAGATTTCCCTCTGTGATGTTAAAGCTGTAATATATATTCAGAGCAGATTGGACTGCTGCTTGTGATGAGGAGGATATTACATTTATAAATTTTAAATCGGGAATCGGACAGTATGCTGAGAGCTGAAATTGGATGGTGTGGACGGTTTGGACTGTTAAATGCAATTCCCAGATAATAATAATAATTATAGTAGCAGTAATATATGTATGTATAATAAACATGATACTGTTAGGCAGCTATATATATTCTATGGTGCTTAAGTATATATTTTCAATATGACTTCTCTCTTTCCTCGCTTCCCTTAAAATGTTAAGGATTGAGGATGATTGGGAGGGGGTGTTAAAGAGCCCACTGTTAGGAGAAATCAAATATAATCAGGTTCCTGTTTGAGGAAAAGTTTTGCTAAAATTCTTTCTGCAAATTCATCTCTTTCTGAGTTTTTGTTTTGCCCGTGCATGTGGCCTGACAGTGCCATAGTCCTGAAAGACTGGAAGTGGGAACTAGTCACACTCGAGCAGCTCTGCTGTTGCAAATTAAAAGTGTGTTGTGGTCAGGAAATGAAAGCTACAATGTCTCTTTTGAACAAGTCGTTTATCAAGAGAAACATCTATCAAGCAGTGACTTGTCACATTGATCCTCTAAAAGTTAGGTCCGAAGTGGAAGCTGCTTTGATGTTTTTGATGCCAAATTTATAAAATTGAGAAAGCTGGAGAGAGTAGGACTGATTTGCACTTAAAATTTGCTCTGCTCTGGGCGTGACAAAATCATCAAGTATCTCTGATATAAGAGCTGGTAAATTAAGGAGGTATCGGATCTTCTGCCTTGTTTTTATTTTCACATGGAAACTTCAGCTTTGTCACACAGGCAATTTCTTTTCAGGCTTCTAAAGATCCTGTCTGTATGACTCTCTGCATTATTTCGTCGGGGATATTTTCTTGCTTAGGAATACATCTGTTGCTTCCAAATGGAACCTTTTTTTGTTGTCTTTCTGATGGTATTTATAGAGTTCTTCTTGAGAAGGCAATTTTTTTCCTCTCCTCTCAGTCTTGTTTCTTCTTCTTCTATTTGTAATCTCAGCTTCCACCTCTCATCCCTGTGAAGCAAAGTTTCTTTTACTGCCAAAGTAATGTTTATAGCAAGTAAGGTACATTTGAAGGTATCTGTTAGCACAACTTAAAACATGTTAAGAGTACTGCTAAGTGTCTCTTCCCCTTCTGATTTTCTTTTTCTATCCATTTTTAGCACATGAACCATGCTTTCATTCTTAACAGGAGCAGTGTATTTCAAATGGAATGTAAAGTTGAGATTTCAAGTACAAAAAAAAAGACCAAAACTGATATTTTATCTTTCTCTATTTTCAACCATCTAAATTGTTTAGCAACTTCACTAAAAAGTTTTTCATTTTGCATTAAGTTTGTGTTTCGATTATAAAGGAATCCCTTTGAAACAAGGGTTTGGTGTTTGGTTGTTGGGTTTCTGTTTTCTTTTCTGTGCTTTTTATTTTTTTGGCTAGGGTATGAGTGAAATCTTCCTTAAAGCAGGATGCTTTGACTTCTTTTCTTCAGTGTCGTAAATGAGACTGACTACTTATGAATACTTGATAGAGACCCATTTGAAAATAGGCAGCAAACAGCAGCGTGGTGGGAGTTTTGGTGAGTGTTATAGTTGCTAATTAATCATGTTTGAAATGAAGGAATCATAGCATGGTAATAAAGGCTCATTGTTGTTTGATGTTTGTAACAGGATGTGACTCCTACATGAATCTGGTGGGTTTGGAGGTTTTGTTGTTATTTCCTCCCGTCATGTTAAGATACCTTCACTATTCGCTCGAATTGTTTTTATTTATTGCAACATTGTGAAAGTACAGGAATGTTTGCTTATTGTAGCAGCATTTTAGAAATTTTAAGATTGTATTGTTATTGATATTTTCATCCTACATTTCATGGGAAAAAATGACTAGTCTTATGTCATTAGCTGTTCTTTAAGCTTTTTATAGTTAAGCATAGCCAAACATTTTTTGTGGTTTATTTTCTTGATATAAAAAGCCCTACTACTTTTATTTTTTATAATTGAAAAATGGTACTTGATGAACTTTTGTGCCCTACTTGCTTATGTCTATGTAGTAAGGGATAGCAACTAAAAATATATTCCAGAATAGTTTGTATACTAACCCTTTAAAAATTGATCTGCAAGATACTTGGATAGTGTGGTGTTTTTGTTTTCTTGGTTTTGTTTTTATTATGGCTCTTATTAGAGGGGTCATCTTTGGGCTTTATTTTTCACCTCTCTATTTATAACTGCTATATACAATGGAGAGAGAATCTCTTTCAAAATACAAAGCTTTAGTTTCAAAATTTAATAAGGCTATTTTATGGTGCATGAACAAGGTTTGGAATATGCTGTTGTTTAGATGCTCAGTTTCTTTTTAAAATGTAATTCCTAGAGGAGAATTATTCTGTATGGTTCCTGTCAATAAGTTTATTCAATGAATGCATACAAGAAGCATTGAATATTATGACTGATCTTTCTGTAGTCTTAATCATCAATTAATAGGCTTATCTGCTTGTTAGGAGTGGGTTTAATGGTACAAAATCAGCATGAGATCTGTCTATATGAAACACTTGTATGTTGTTTATGACACACTGTGTTTTGATCTTGCATCCCCAGATCTAATAATAGAAATATTTGGCTCTTTGCCCTCAATCAATATATCTGTTAGCAGAAAAAACTTCACACAATACTTTCATAAAGTGCTGGATGTATTGATACCAAGTTGATAAATTTAATTACTGGGGTTTTACATTGATTCATTGATCTTATGATTTGAGGAAATTGTTCTGCAGACATTTCTAAAGTATTGAGGAATATCGTATGTCCATAAAGCTTGATTAATTGATAAATCAGCACTTTTTTTTCCTCTTCAATTATTGATAAGACATAAAAATAACTGTAAAAATAATTTGGAATAAGCTAATTAGAAATTCTCATGTGTTAGTAACAAAGCAGATGAGAAGCAGTACTATGGAGGTGAAAAAAATGAAGTTTGAAGTGGAATTGTGCCTATTGGGCCCAATCCTTTACTGGTGTAAAAAATATTTAGCTTTAAAATGATAAAATAATTTACAGTTCCCAGAATCTGGACCATGGTGGCTTTTTTGTTTGTTTGTTTTGGTTGTGGTGCCTTGTCTTTTTTTTTTTTTTTTTTTCCCAGTACTGTTCTTAGAGTCATTGGAAACTGTTTTAAATTAGATATTATGGATGTATGGAATTTTAGATAAGCATCTGATCCGAAATGAATCGTATAGCTATAAAAGCAATTTGAAGAGCTGTAAATTCAGGATTGCGTATCCCTGATATTGTTGCAGAGTATTAAAATCTTGCTGCTAGAGATGCTATCCTCTAAGTGAAAACTTATCTTCCTTATGGGAAAGATGACTTCAGGGAACTCTCAGCTGGGAAAAGGCCCAGAGTTTTTTTTCCTGTTGTTGTTGTTGCTAAAATAATTAAAAAAATCCAATGCATAAAATTAGTTCCAGGAATATTTTCCAGGTGAAAAACCTTACGGGAGTACTTGGCTCCATTTCGGTAAGGTATGCGACCTTTTCACCCTATGTCAATGATATTTTTATAGAGTGTGTGAGAAATGTGAGTATAAAGAAAATTCCTTAAGATCATTCAATTTTTATTTTTTTTTAAATAAACAAAAGAAAGAAAAGAAAAAGAGAAAAAAGAATTCTCTCAAACAAAACAGCTTACAGATCTCCCTTAATGAAACTGTATTCCTTTAAAGGATGGTAGCTAATAGAGAAAAACAGAGACAACCACTAGCCAGATGTTACTGTAGGTTCAACAAATACAGTCTTACCCTTCAAGGAGCAGGGAATCCTACACTGGAGGTATAATGGAGGTCAAAGGAAATCTAAGTCTTTCAGACCTTTAATAATTGTACCTGCCATCCCCTTGATTGGCATGTTAAAGAGAATGCATATATATATAAAATGTTTCTTGGAAGATAATTTGTATTTGCAGCAATCTACTAAGCACAAGTGGACTTCACTACTGTTGCTTCTAAATACCTGTTGGGGTTGGCTCCGCTGTGTGACAAGTGAGTGAAAATGGAAAGAAAAATAGGTGGTCAGTCTTGGTTACCAAAATCTTGAGAAACTGGGGGAGAGATTGGGCTTTGACAGGTCAGTTTAAAAATGGGATGAATACAAAAAAAGTGTAATCTGCAGAAAGCACCACTGATTAAGGGCATACGGAGATGTCTGCAGTGATGAAAATGTGGAGTCTCTGCTTTCGTTTTGCCGAGCTCTGTTGCTATGAGGTATCGGCACACACAGAATGTTAATAACAGTATTGTGTGTCTGTTCCGATAGTGCTTGGAACGGTACCTGTCAAACATATCATAACACTCAACTATCTCTTTAATCATATAAGCAACACTCCTTACTACAAAAGCTATTGTATTTGTACAATAGAAAGAACAGCCATACATTATTTGAATAATGGACTAAAACTTTGTTCTTTATACCATTTTTCTGCAGAGGGGGAAAAAGTTTCATGTATCTTGGCTGTAATTAAAAATAATGCAGCTACAGATGACTGTCATGCCACTGGCTGATTTTTAAAATTTTTTCTTCTATAATAGTCTATTAAGTGTTTAGTCTGATATGCCATGAAATACTGAAATAGCAATTACCAGTCATTATTTAACTGCAACTGAGAAACTCTTTTCTCAGTTCTTTTATAGTGTAGCTACTGCTAGTGTATTGTTAGTTAAATTTCAAATACCCTGAAAGGTATGTGGACAAAATGCTGAGATTATTTTGATATGATTTACAAATTTTGGTGATGTAAATACATTTTTATTCTAGATTCCTTAAAATCACGTATTACCTGGACTTTCTGTTGTTCATTTTTAACCCTTCTGTATTCCACTTTTAATCTGTTCTGTACTCTTTGCTAAAGCTTGTGGCTCACCTTCTGGAGACGAACTGCTCGATGTATGAAGATGCATGCCGCAGTTTATTTTATGTGATATTTTAGAATGTATGCATGTGTCACACTGGTTATAGATTGGTGATGATAACTTTGTTTGAGTCATATGTATCTTATTTGCATTAATACTTTAGCAGTAAGACCATACTGTGGTCAAACTTCGTAAACTAAGATAACGGTCTCACATCTAATTAAGCAGGATCTGAATGAATGATTTTCTGATACAGGTCACAATTGAACTTTTTGTTTCTCTTCTTCAGTGTGATAAAATGCTTAAGGGACACATGAAGGCATGTTTGCGTAACTCTTACTGCTCTGAAGGGAATTTGTAAATGAATATTGAGAGGAGATGGGAGAAAGGACTGAACCTGGTGGGTCACAGGGGTTTGTGGCAGGAATGTATCTTCATGTTTTGATTTAAGATATTTTGGGGGGGGGTTTTGCCTGATTTAGAGTTACAGCTGTTTGCCTTTTAATATGTTAGAAATAACATCTCTATTTTCATCTGAAATGTTTTTTCCTTTTTGTCCCTTCCATTCTAGCATACAAGCAAGTCATTAATTAAAAAGCATTTATACAGCGAGCTTGAATTATCACTTAATGAAACTTAAAACTGTAGTGTTGCAAAGACATTCCTAGACGGTACAACAGATTTTGTGTGCTTGTCTGCCGGAGACATGGTGAGGGGAAGAGCCAAAAATTACTTTATTTTAATGAACAACAGGAGAGGGTGGATGGGAATGATAAAATAATATGCAGAAATTATTAATCCATGACAATAGTATCTATATTGACATTTAAAATATTATGAACTGATAGCCCTACTGTACAAACTGCTATGATAGCTGTGCTTTTAGGTGAAAGTAGCTATTTATATGCCTTATGGCTCAGTGTGGTCATGTTGAAAGTATGAACCTACTTATCACAGATTCTGAGAAAGTGCAGGTTAACATCCTCTGTGTTCTTTAGACCTGTCTGATTACTTCAGCCTCCTGTGTTGACACAGAGAAAGAAACAGCTAGATTCTATGCTGGAAGAATAAGGTTTGCAAGCACCGACTGATATTAGGTATCCCATTGTGATACCTAAACCAAATTTTAAAAAATCAAGCATCCTTTTCAAGTTAAACTTGAGAAACAGAGAAAGGAACAGCAAAGATGTTTCTGAACACATTTGAAGGAGCACCATTTACTTTCAAAAGAGATCTTTCCCATCACTTGTGGATAGCTCCACCATGAAGAGCAATATCAAAAGAGCTCAGAAAAGTAACTATTCTTTTATGTCTTTGGGAACTCAGATGCTTACAAGATTGTTTCTGAGAAAGAAAAGAATTGATCCTATTTTCAGTCCCTTGTTGTTGGCATTTGTGGGCCACATGACTAGATACAGTATTGTAGAAATATACTCTTAGAATGTGGATACAATTCTGTTTCCCCTTGCAGCTCTAAAATAACAGTGCAATGTGGCCATATGAAAACTCAGTTTGGACAATGTTTTTTTTTTTTTTTTTTTTGCATTCTATGAAATTGTTTTATTTAATATACATATGGAGTTTGCTGAAGATCTTTAAGCTTAATAGATAGGTCATCTGCATTATTAAAGTAGAGAAATTAAAATAGTCTGTGTTGTTTTTTATAAAAATGTAGACTAAAAGTCACCTGTGATAATTTGTGAACTGGTTATCTCCGTTCAGTCAGAGAACTGTTTGGTTTAAACATCATCAAATTTAAGCCATAAACATTCTGGTTTTTTTAATATGGAAGAATATTATAAATTTATTAGCTCTTCAACTAAATGAACACTTGATTTACAAAATTAAGTGGTTTTATGTTTACTTGTGTTAGGTCTTTATATCATAAGGCTCTATATTAACTTCATAACTATAGTAGTACTGTATTGAGCATATAATAAATAAGCAGATATTTAATTTTAGAGATAATAATTTTTCATGTGTTCATAGAATTTCTGATAATTTTTTATTTCTTGCTCTTTGCCTTCAATAAAAGCAGTAATAAATATATTTTGGAAACTGTTCATGCTACAATTAACCTTTCTTAATCATTGATTTTCATTTTGTTCTTAGGCTTTCGTTCATTGTATTTCACACTCCTGTCCTGTGTAGGCATTCTTTATACTACAACACTGATTTATTTTTCCACTTTTAGTTTAAAAAACTTGAGTGGTAACATGAACTGTGATAGGTAACCATGGTCATCCCATCAAGCAATGTTATTCAGATTAATGCCAGTAAACCCAATGTAACGAGGGGTATGAGGCACTTGTCATTATTCAGCCCCTAGCATTTGTCAGTGTGGCAGTCATATCAAAGGCACACCTTAATATGCAGAGAATATGTTTGTTGAAACACATGGTTCAATAAATATCAGAAGCCTTTGTTTTTTAAAGTTAGATGTAGGTAAAATATATCTTATTGTGTGCTTATAGAGATTGTGAATAAACAGGGTCTTAATGCATGACTTTTTTTTAAGTTTTCACTATTAGGAATATTCAGTTATAATTCTGTTATGTTATCCATACGGTACAGAATAACAAATTGACACTAGTATTTATTTGGAGTAATAATTTTCAGCATTAATTAAGGAAAGATGTTTTGTTATTGAGTAATTAGCAAACACCACCCCACCCCCACTTCCCCAGGATGTCATCTGCTTAGAAATTGTAGAATTTACTACTTTCATTCATGACAGGCAAGTCCTTCTTGGCTAAAGTGAATGTTCCTCTCTGTTTTGTAGCATTACAACAGCTGCAGTTTGAGCTTGAAGGGTCTGAGTGTCTGAGATAACATCACAAATAGTATTGCATCTCAGAAAGTGTAATTCAGCTTTCCATTTTTGGGTGCTTGGTTATCAGAAGCACTGAATCCCTGCAATTTCTATTGACTTTGGATATGCAGGTGTGCAGCAAATTTCAGAAGCTAGGTGTTATAAGGAATTTCCCCAGAAAATGGTAGGCATTAGCTTTATTTGTACTTCTTAAATGTTCCAGTCTCCCTCTTGAGGTATTAATGCTGTATAATAGAAGAAACAGAGCTTTTAATTTTTCCTGGTGGTTGTAAAAACACATTTTAAATTCATCAGGACAAAAATACATGCATTAATAAAGGTATAAGGAATGATTCATTTGTGATTTTGTTCAGAGGAAACTTTATACTGTTTGTTCCTGTGTAGATATTCCAAGGAACAAAATGCAGAATAGATGAGGCTGTTCTAATTGCAAAATCTTCCTTAGTTATCTTCTCCCTCCTCCTGATCCTTCTCCCTTCCCCCTGCCCCTCATGGCTTTTTTAAACAATTATGGGCATTGTGCTCCTTAATGGTGCATAGTTACTGTAAAGATAGATGTCCTCAAATAATGAGTTTCTAATAATAATCAGAAGCACTTAGATTAAACTGGTTTCATATAGAAACCTTACAGTATGAAAAAGTGCACCTAAAATCCTGAGATATATTTACAGGAGCTAAGCCTATTTACAGAAAACTAACCCAATTTTGTATCTGTACATGTGTGCGGGGTGGGGGCAGTGGAGGTGTGTTGACTGTGTGTGCCTACATTTTTGTCCACCTGCTTTAAAGACTTCAGGAGATTTTTTTTTTTTTTTTTTGTACGGATTTCTATTCTGCTTTCTGGTAACAGAATATGTTTTAAAATCACAACATACTAATTAGCTTCTGTGTTTACACTGGAAAGCTTGCATCCCTTCAAATGACTTTTACCCACACTCTTCTTTCGATCTGTTGCTTCCCCCACCTCCCATGCTCCTCCCCCACTCCCTGTGAGGTTTATTACATTAGATTTGTTGCTTTCTTCCTTGTTCAGAAGTTCTGAAGACAAGTAAATGAAAGCGATAAGTACAGTAACAGATAATTGTTACTTGAAAGAGTTGTTGCTACATTGGTTGGGAATACTATCTTTCCTAACAGGTACTGAATCAGCAAGGCTGTACAATAAAAAGAGCAAAAAAGTTTAACTTATTGTTTGGAAATACATATGCCATTTAAATGGAAACAAACCCCCAAATCTCCCACATACCTTTTGGAGTTTGGAGAACAAAAGCTTACTTGTATGCTCCAAATTCCCCTGGGCCTTAATTTGCAATACCATTATTTAAGCCTCGCTGATACAAACCCATTGCAGAGAAATAGAATCTCTCCTTCCTGGCTTTTCAAAGCCATGCTGTGCCTTCTCTCTGCCTACCTGCATCGCCCAG
Organism: Fringilla coelebs; assembly: GCF_963513975.1. NCBI lineage: Eukaryota > Metazoa > Chordata > Aves > Passeriformes > Fringillidae > Fringilla > Fringilla coelebs. The sequence continues at coordinate 17,639,387 of NC_140035.1, read as the reverse complement.
CACCCCCCCGCTTCGTTCCCAGCCTCTTGGTCTTACCTTGCCACTGTGCAACTCTTTTGTATTTGAAATTCAGTAAACAGAAAAATAGTGAGCTTCTAAAACACAGAAAACTGCCATGCTGCATGGTTTTACTGACATCACTACCAACACAAATGTAATTCTATCTTCTGATTAAGAGCAAGGCTATAATCACTTTAATATCTGTTGTGTCCTCTACCAGGTGACCTGTAGTAGTTTATTGTAAAGATAAGCACCCCTGATACTACAAATTATTTCTTCTCTAAGTCAGATCTTATAGAAAATATTAACCATAAGGTGAGGAGAAATCTGTGCCCACTTAACATGCTCCTGGGGTGCCAGTCTCTCTGGATCTCATCTCCTGGGTACACTGGCATTGTCAGATGCTCAGCTGGAAGCTATTCTGGAACAGAACTGGTTTTGGGTGTAATCCCTAACAGCTGAGAGTAAATACAGGCATCACTGTAGCTTGATGCAGTGTTGAGCACTACAGCTGTATTTATTTTGCTGCTAATAACATGGCAGCCTACTTTGTCATTAAGAGACTTGTCTTTTTGAAATAGCAATTGAGGTGTAATACTGAGTGTTTGAGTTAGTGGAAGGAGCTAAGAAATAGATGAGCTACGTTCCTGACTGTGGGTGGAAGGATGGTGAGTAATACGTGTCTTGGCATGGCATCTGCCAAAAGCATTTTTTCTCTTCCCCTCCTCCCCCCACTACGCTGTTCTAGTTTTGAAAGGTGTAAGCTATTCTAATAAGGGAAGGGGGGGGGGGCAAAAGAGAAAAAAACTTTCAAGCAAGTCATTATAGCACATCTCAATGACCGTGCCTCACACTTAATTTAATTAGAAGACAACCACACTGGAAAACTGGTCATTTCAGTCATAGTTAACGACTGGTTCTCTCTGACCCCCACTCAGAACTGATTATATGCCACATTGTATAATGTAATTTTTACGAGAAAGTTAAGTATAAATAGGTATTGTGTAGTTACAATATTGAAGTTTTCATGAAAGGTATTAACTTATCATTTAACTATGCTTTTAGAGGAGAAGAAAAATATTTTTCTTCTGGTGTTGTTTTTTTATTATATCAAACAGAAAAAAAGCCCGGTATCAAATTGGGATATTTTCTAAATTTTTAAACAAAAAACCAACTGCATAGCTATTAATATGTTTGTTACATTGTAAAAGGCACTGAAGGAAATGAAACTTCGTATGTGCATGTTTCTTATAGGATGACTGTTTTCAGGAGGGATTGCTGTTATATTATAAAATAATTTACTAGTGTATGGTTTCTGAAATGGTGTGGGTAGTTTAATGCTGGATTTCAGGCAAGAAAGTTTCCTAGTTAGCTGTAATAAGACTTACTTGCTCAGTAGTAACATAATAAGGATAAAAAATAATGTGTGATTTAAGGAAAAAAAATCTATCCGTTTGCATTTGTCCACCAAATTCCATTTGGTGATATGTTTGTTGGGCTGAGCTATTAAGCGCTCTGTGGACTGTGTTTCAACTAGTGTATGATTGACTAGGTATATTAGAGCTTTTTACTTACTGCCAATGCAAAATTTGACCCTAGTTTTACACTGAGATGTTTTTGCCTTTAAAAATATCCACATGTCATGAGTACTCTGGTGATAAAAAAATTCATTGTTGTTATTTGTGGGGTGTGTCTCTATGTTATAGTAAGAGTACCTTACTGAATTGATGTTGAATAGATTTTATTTTCTTATGCTGATTCCAATGTTCAACTATGGGAATTGCTGTATCATATCAAAATTTTAAATCTACATTTTATGCACTGTGCCAAAGCACCCATGAGCTCGTTAAGCAAAGACTTTTTCAATTATATCTTGTGTTTATGCATGTATTTATACTTGACAGAAATCCTTTAGAGGTTTGGTTTGCTGTATTAATGCTTACAGTGTATTAGAGCACATAAAATATGGTCGTAATGTCAGTAAAACCATGCAGAATAGCAGCTTTCTGTGTTTTATAAGCTCACTATTTTTCTGTTTACTACATTTCAAATACAGGAGTTTCACAGTGGCATGGTAAGACCAAGAGGCTGTACTTACAGATCTAGTGCTGGCCGCTTCCACTGTATTTTAGTAGCTGCTGAACAGTTCCTTGGCCAGACATCCCGCCTCTAGAGGGCACAGCAGTAATCTGCTCTGCCAGACCCTCACCCACACAGCCATCTGCACGAAGTTTTAATGATGGTACCTACAGAGACAATTCCACTTGTGTTGCATGTAAAAAAATGCCTGTATTCTTCATTTTTCTGGAGTTTTGCTATAGTGATTTCCTTTTCTTTTTCCTTCTTTAATCTGGGAATACTTTCCAGCAATACTGGAAAGTATTTGCTCTTTTTTTTTTTTTTTTTTAATTTTTCCCTGGTGGTGATCTTTGTTAAAGTAGACTCAAATCCAATATATTGCTGACTTGCAGATATTTCTTCACCTGGTACAGACGTTTCTTTAGGTATACACTGCTCTTTGCTGTAGTAAAGACTACAGAAGCCAGTGCAGAGCATTTGAGACTTCCACAATTAGGTACTAAAATTTCTTATATACTAAAATCTGGATAATAAATAATCCAGGTGGGATTAAACCCAGTTAATTCTACTCCAGTCACAAAGGTTCAATTGCTCAACCCTTTTCTTTTGTAAGATGCCATATTAGAGCTTTTTGTTCTCCTATAGGTGAATGTTACTAATGTTGATATTTGTGTGAAGTCATACTTGTTCTCCAGTTCACTGTGATTCTCTACTTTAGTATATCACTATTAGCAATCAGGTTTTCAATAATTCAAATTAATCTGATGGCCTGCTTTGAATTTTCCTTAGATGTCCTCATGTAGAACCAAAAAAAGCGAGTTTTCCTGGATTTGACACCAGAAATAAAGACATGCCCCAATCTGTAGTTTAGTTTTGTTCTAAGACTTTATGTTTAGGGAGAAATGCATATTGGAGAAAAATTCATTGCAGAGTGTCATTAACTACGTAGACAACTTTTCTTAGTAGTGGTATAAGCTGGGCAATTTCTGCTTGAGAAATTACATAAATACAGCATTTTAGCTACATATTTAATGATGAGCAATAAAGCTTTATGTCATTGTTGGATTTCTACGTTTCTGTGCAAAATAAAAATGGAGGAAGGTTGTGGTCTTGTTTATTTTGTAGGTCACCTTGCTGTGCTCAGTTCCCATTTCCTAACCTTTTCTTCAAAAATAATTAAAATAAAAGTTGTTTGGTTATGAAGTGTATAGTATCTGTTTATGGGCGCTATACCAGATTTTGTTGGGGAAGTTTGACAACATCCTGTGAACAGTTTGGAAAATTTAGGTAGTATATTGCCATATTGAGGCAATCCCATTTCCAAAGTTTTTCATTACTTTAAAATGTCAAAGAGATGTTGTTAGTCTGAGAATAATGACAGTTTATGGCGATGCAGGGGAAAAAATTCCAAGACAGAGTACAATCTGTGGAAGTGCTGTGTCAAACTTTTATGTCTTCATCACCTGTGACCAACAGACAGTTAACTTAGTGGAGAAATAACTGTGACATTGTTTTGTGATTCATCTAATCCACTTTTTCCCAGGGGGCTGAGACAGTCACTAGTGTGTCACTTCTGCCTTGGCACACACCCAGGTTTGCAAACTTGGTTCTTTATTCCACGCTGTGGGGTGGAGCTTTTCAGTAAAACTGCCCAACATACTGAAACTTCAACAAAAAAAGGAGGTGTAACACTTGGAGGGTGTCATGGTCAACTCCTTTACAAACCTGCTTTCTGCAGGGTTAGGTGTACTCTTAGAATAAGCTTCCACTGTCATGGAAGTAGGTTGGAAATATAGTTAGGATATCTGTTCAATCTTAAATCAAGTTTTTTGATGACATAGTTGTTTACAGTCAGACACTGGCCCTGCTGTTCTGCCTGGGAGGGAGCATTCTTTTTTTGATAACTAATAGATGATTGGTATCATCCAAGTATATCCCTTACTTTTGTCTTCCAAACCCAAATATCCTCAGCCTTCTTCCACCCTGTCAAATCTGTTGCTTTTTCAGCTTGTTCTAAAAGCCAAAACAACATCAGGCTATATTGAAGTTAGTGGGGGGAAGCAAGCAAGTCCTAGAGCCACAGATGTCCCCATAAGGGACACAGTGCCTGGGTACCAGTGGGATGCCTGATGGAGAGGCTCTGCCCACATCACCTGTGGCATTGTGGTGGCAGGCAGAGCTAACTGAGTCTTGGATGGTTCAAAATAGCAGGAACAAAGGAATATGATGTGAATGTATTGATACAGTTTATAGGATTTAAAACAAAAAAGGAAAGTTTTATTGGGAAAATAATTCAAAGTCAATTTTCATGGGGAATATTAAAGCACCAAGCAAGTCCAATGTAAGCTAAATGACAGGTCACTGACTTTGGTTACTGGAAGTGTATGTGTCATGTCTTTTGTCTGAATTTAGAAAAAATGTGAATTTTATCCTTGTGGTAGAACATTGTACCCCTTAAACATAGGACAGGGAGAAGAACAGCAAAGTATTTTTTTTTCACTCCTGTACAAATGAAAGCATGAGCAAAGCCACCTTGATTTTAAAATTCAGGCTCCAAATCTCTCTTTAAATCATTTTTAATAGACACTAAGTTATAAATCATCCAAGCAATTACATGAACACAAAAGGAGTGGGGCCTAGCCTCAGCTTCAGCCCCAGATGTTTCTTGACTACAATAATGGCCCAGCCCAGATATTTACAGCTTAATTTCTGGTCATGTGCACTTGTCCATAAATGGTTCCTTTTCCATTTCAACAACTGGACAACTTGTAGTAGAGCATGATTCAAATTTGAATGATGGCAAATTGTGGATAGAGACAATTTACCTTTGGAAAATTTCAAGTCTATTTCCGATATTTAAAATGTAAGGTAACTCTTGAACAGAGAATGATAGATTGGCCCCTTTTCAAATGTTGTGTTCTTCTTTTTTTTTGTCTATTATTGTATATAAAATCTGGTTTTTATCCATTCCTGTTTTTTAATTTTTTTGTTGTTTAGCTTTACTGCCCTTCTGAGCAGAGACTTTTTTCCCCTCCTTTTAATGCTATGCCACCTAGCATGACTTGCATTGCAAGCCGGTGCATCTAACCTTGCTGCTCCCTCCATTCCTGTCCTGCTTACTGCTCCTTCCAAACAGCCCAATGCTTGAAACTAAACAAATTGAAAATAATGATTGGTAACCATCTGCTGTGCTGAAATTCCACGTACAGCAGTTAACTCCATTTTACAAAACAACTTCAATCTAGTGAATTACGGTGCAGTTCTTGGTGGCAGCAGATAGCAACAAGCAGTTTCGAGTTCCTCTAGACAAAGCAGTTAACGTAGGGATCATTATGCAGAGTCATTTGGTGGTGTTGGGATGGTGGGGAGATACTTGTGCCATCAGACAGTTCGGTGTAATGCATTTGAAACTAGAGGGAGTCTGACCACGGCCTAATTGTTTCATCTGATTAAAACAGAGGCTGGTCCATACAACTGTGCTGTACCCTTTAGTTTGGTTTCTGTTTCTGCCGCTCAGCGCAATACTATGAGGAACGTGTTTGGCTTTCAGTCATTTCCATGTGACTTTTGGAGTGCCCAATGAAAACCTCAACCAAAAATTAAGTTGTGTAGCTGGTCAAAGTATATTGAAGAAAAATAATTACTCATAGGTTTACTATTGGAGAAACTTTATAGATACAGAACAGTAACAAGAAGCACTCTAAAAAGTGGTGGACTGCCAATCAGCAGACATTCAAATAACTACAGACTATGATGTAATATTAAAATAGGCACCATTGTTATCTGTGTTTTTAAGTCAGTTTCAATTATTTGACTTTAGCTTTTGATTGTGTGTAAAGAAAGTTGCTTAAAATGGGCAGTATATTGAGTTCAAAGGACCCATACAGTTCATAAATTCTCTGGTGTCTACTGGATTTTTCATCAGGGAGACTTCCAATAAAAATGATCTATTTTAGAAATAATATTGTTTAGTAGGTTGAAATGTGGTGTAATAAAATTAGACCTTCAGTCTTCTAAAGTTACTACATAGATGGCACCCTTGGGATGGTAAAATGGCTGTATAAGCAGATGAATCAGACAGTTTCACTGATGGATACATTTGTCAGTCTCCGTTACAGATATAATATATTCTTATATCTGTAATCCTGACACTGTTACATCCAAATGAAATCAACATGAGGTTGTCATCTTTAAGCAAATATGTTAAGTGTTGTCTTTTGTGCTTTGGATTTGAAAGAAAGGGGCCCAAGGGAGCCAGCATCATGCAAATGGAACAAATCCCATTTCTTCTGAGCTGTGCTGTTTCCCCCTTCATGGCAGCTGGCTGTGTTATCTTTGTGTGTTTCTCTGAGTGCTGACAATTCTTTCAGTGATCTAAGTTAGGGCACATTAGAAAGTGGAAGCAGCTGTCTGTCGTTATACTGAGAGACGTGTTTGCTCTACTGCAAAGATGAAGGACCATGAATCCTTGACACACTCTCTCCCCCCTCCCCCTTTACTTTCCAACATGATCAACATTCAGACGCACAGATTGTCTGCTTGGACAGTTTTTTGTTCTGACTGACAGCATCTGGCATAGACAAATTTAAAAATACATAGCATGCCATGCTTGGAATTGGAACATCCCTTCTTTATTAATCTTCTCATTTAAACCATTCATTTACATTTCAAGAAAGGTTACAGCTTGATGTGGTTGAAACATTTATTTTAAATGAATAACCTCCTAATGAAATACCTCGAATGAGCACCAAACAGTCAGTGTTTATTAAAAATTACACCTGATTAGTATGGCCTTGGAACTGTAGTGAAGATATAAGATTTCCCCATTGTCTCAATCCATAATAAAGAAAAAAAAAAAAGAAAAATGTTTAGCATGTATAAGGGTAATCCTTTTTTTTTTTTTAAACCATAGAGCTAAATGAGAGTAGTGTTTTCACTTGCAACCCCCCATCATTTTCAAGAGTACTGTGTTATAAAGCAGTAGCCTTTAAAATGCTGTTTCTCTAATTAAATCTGGTTTTGCTGGAACAATACATTTAAAGGAAATGCCTAAATAGAGCATTGTTTTGTTTTATTCTGTTAACACATTTATGATTTGAGAGACAAGATGCTTTATGATTAGATGTAATCTGAAATCCTATATATTTTTTTTTCTATTGGGAAGTAGTCACATATTTTCATACAGTACTTTACTAGTAAAATAGAACTGAAATGGTGGACCACCCACTAAAATGTTTATGCATGTGCACATGCACATATGCACATGTACATTCTGTGCACTCTCATCTTCATGATCCAGGTTAGCAATGCAGACATGCTTGTCTAGCATTTATGTAAAAATAATATGAAAATTGGCTATACCACTCAGAATATGGACTTGAGTCCATGAAGGGAGGGGGAAAAAACCTCTTCTCGTACTAGGCATTTTAGATGCTTTATTGGATTGCAGCTTTAACTATTTGCTGTACATTAAAAAAAAAAATCTTTCAGAAGGACTTGTGGGGGGTGAGGGAGAAAACCAGTATTATAATAAAATAGAGGACTGTTCAAGTGCTTGGCAGTAAATATGTAAAACAAGTATCCTGGCTTATTTGGAAAGGAAAGAGAAGCTGTAGCAGACAGGCTCAATTAACAATTGTAAGCAGGAGAGACTTGTATTCCTTCGGTAAATGTAGGAGAGGTCATTTGCTTTAGGATAAAATCTGACAAATTTCAGGTATAGACATAAAGGCTGGAATAAATATGACAAAAGATTTTCAGTTGCACATCAAGCATTTTGTATTTGCAGTGGCCATTTACATTTTTTCTCAGTGAATAGATTTCTTTTTCATTAATGTTTTCCTGAATAATATGTTCTTTAATTAATTGACTGTGAAACAAGCATTTTGGGACAATAGGAATTTTAATACAAGCTCGAAATATAATTTTGCTTTTTAAAAAAATTCTTTTAGTAATGCCTAATTTATTTTTCTTTTTCTGAAGGATGCGCTAAGATGATAAGTTTTCAGCACAGCTTTTCCTATGCTAGTTATGTGTAGTCTGAGAAGTGAAATCAAATTTTATTTTAAATGAAATCAGTTTTTCTCCCACAAACCGTTCCATTTATGTGATAAATTTCTATTATTTATTTATTTAATTAATGACTAGTTATAAAGGCTTATACAGATATGCATCTGTAAGCAAACTGGGAATAGGTTAGAGAACACAATTCCCTGGTGTAAAAAGCAAGGTTTAGCAGTAATGCTTTTAATCTGGACTTGTAGAGGATTCGGGAGCATCCATAGATCTGCTTCAGTAATTACCATACCCCAAGTGGCACTGGAAGAGACATTTGCCTAAAAACTTGATGTCTTCATTACACTGTTTACATTTTAATTAGAAACATGAAAATTAGTGATTCATATGGACAACTATAGTTTAAGTGGGTTTGCTCACCATCCAATAAATCAGAGGGGAAAAAAAGGAGGGGGGTGGGAGAAAAAAAGGCGACCCTAGAACCTGCATCTGCAAGCAGCAAACCCTCCCAAACGTTACAGTTGTAATAAACAGTTTACTAGGAATCATTCATGGGAATAATGTGTTGATATTAGAAGCTGGTTAAAATGTGGTTTGTATTTTATCAGAGAGGAAATTTTAATGTAAATTAGAGACTGTTATTTTAAAGGTAATGCTAATTGCACTCGGTGTTACATGTATGTGATTGGGGTGTGCGTAGGATACACATATGTAGCTTCTGTGTGTACATAAATATGTACATTGTAGCTATATTAAGGGGAAGAATTGGTGTAGGAATATTTTGTCAGTGCTGAGCACTACGTATGGCTGCAGAGCAGCCAGTTTAGCCTGTTTCAGTATGTCTCCATAAATACATGTAAACATTAGAATAGCTGCACACAGAGATGCACACGTACAAATACATGTGTGTGCGTGCACAGAGCAAGTAAGGAGATGTGGATAATTTGCCCCTGAATTTTGCATGTACCTGTCAGCACCAGTGGCCTAAAACCATTCCATCCAGGAGTGATGGGGAGAAGCAGCAGTGCCTGTCAGTGTCCCTGCCTGAGTCAGCAGCATGTCCACTGCCTGTGCCTGGCGACAGTCACTCATCCAGCCCTGCCCTCCCCGGGGGCCGCTGGCCTCCTCCGCACCAAGGAGAATGACCCCTCTGTCTGGCGCGCTCAAGATCCCGAATCGCACCGCATCGGTGTGCGAGTTCAAATCCCTACTCCTGAAGGCAGAGCTGGGATTCCAGCTAATGACTCAGAGATACAGAGGGTCAATGCACTGGTGATCTGGAGTACTGAGCCATTGCACCAGCTTAGTTGTACTTTTTTTTCCCCCCCTCCTCCTTCCATAACTTACTGTCTTACTCTCCACATTTCCGCCCCCGTTCCCTTACGATAAAAGTGATGATACGCAAAATTGTGTTTCTTCTTTTAGGAATACTTAATGGGTTGTATTTCTTCAGATTTCAGTTCGATCCACTCAATTTAAAAAAAAATAAAATGTTTTCTTTGGGGGGACATGGGAGAATTGTTTTGTACACTATTGACTTTGCGTTATGTTAGTTCCATATAGGCTGTTTTGGACATTATGCAAATAATACATGGATAGACAATATTTTTGAATGGGAGAGCAAGCCTCAGTAGCAATAAGTAAAAACTTGAAGGTTTTATATAAATGTTTTTTTTTCTTCAACCAAAGACAAGGACATTTCCTTCTCCGTTGCTTTTTTATTAAATTTCTTTTTGTTGGAATCCTTAAAATTTGTAAAATAATCTTTTCCTCTGATTGTCATTGCATTCTGTTATTTTCTTTATACATAAAAATTTACATGTATATGTTTATATTTTTCCTGTGTACCTCATATTTTTAGACATGGCACGATATACCTCAGAATAAGCATTTTCTAAAGATGTTTTGCATTTACCAGTATGAATCACATTTTTTTTCCTTCATCGTTCAAGTGGTGTTTTTGAGCCACAGAATAAGTAAAACCAGGTATGCCTTGTGGCTGTTTTAATGCTTTATGTAAGTGTTTCACAAAACAAAAATACACAGTAGTGTCTCTTTTTTTTGCATTTGTTTTACTGTTAAAATAATGTTTCAGTTTATGTCAAACAATTTCATTTGATGCAAAGATTTGTTTTCCTATTTCTTAATTTTTAGGAATGATTTTAGCACTGTCTCTAATTTGTGCTAATTTGGAAGCACTGCAATGAAGTAACTTGGGCGCACACTTTGTAGTGTGATTGACTTAGTGACAGTGCTATGTCTTCATTTGTTCTGGTTTTTCTTTTTTTTTTTTTTTCTTTTTAAACACATCTCTTTGGGTCTAGGCATGTTATAAATGTGACCGAACAGAACTGTTAACATCTGCAGAGACAGAAACATGCTGCCTGCTTGTACGTACTGCAAAATTCTAATAGTTTTGTGCTATCTGTTAAATTCAGCGTGCTTTTTGCATTGTGGCACGGAACAGTTGTGCTGTGAGGGAAGCTGGCTGCCTGCCAGCCATCGACTATGAAATCCCGGGTACCTGAGAGCTTATCAGTTCTTTTGATTTGTAAAAGAAAAAGTGATGAAAATGTTGGTAAACTGCCATGAAGGTTTAAGGCTGCTGGAATAAGGAGCCGTGTAATCAGATTGGAAAATGGAGCTTGAGATTCTCTGCATGTGAAGCAGTCGCCTGTGGACCTACCGAGATGCTGTGCAAGTGCCTGAGCTGACCACTTTGTTAGCAAATCAGCTTGTTTGCTGCAGCAGCAGGGTAGAATAGGCTCGTCCTTGTGATGGTATGTAACACAGGTAATATCTCTTCCTTTGCACAATGTAATCAGCTTGCAATTAGCTCACTCTACATTAACCTTCTTGATATTTTTCCCTTTAGTAAGACTGTGCACTTTAAACAATTAACTATAGAAAGTAATCCTTCAAGCAAATCAAAGCAATCCTTTAATTTTATCACCCTGCTGAAAAAGTATCAGGTGGTCAACTGGTCTTCATCAGTTGCTGGAAATTCTCAGGCTCACTGTAGCGTGGAGAGGTTCTTTAACCCATTCACATTTAGAAAAATGTCAAGATTTTATATTTCTCACATAATATAATGCTGCATCATGAAACTGCAATTGGAATTGTTTTAATGAAAAACCTTGGGAGAGCCCTTTCATGTACAGACAGATTTTATGCTTCTGTTTGTTTAGGTATTTCCATACACTACCTCTCAGAAAGCTTTGATGACACAGCCACTTGTACTGATAATTCCACTGCTTCACCTCCAGTGAACTTGATTCACTAAGGTTGAAGAGAACAAGGCTATCGGTGCTGATCTTCTGCGCTGCTTTTTAATCCTCTGAAATAAAAGCCAGATAATGGTAAAATTTGTATGGTAGGCAAACTTCCTTTTTGGTAGAAGAATGAAAGTTTTAATGGCATTTGTGGAAAATTGAAGTTTCTAGCTAAGAAAAATAAAACCTAAATTAAGAGAGCAGAACATTATATGCCTTGTTGCTATTTGAATGGCTTAACCAGCCAAAAGTTCCTTTGTCTCTTTGATTTTTGGGTTTTATTACAGGCTAGAATTTTCCAGAGTCATTCTCTAAAATATATGATTATTGATACCCTTGAAATATTGTATAATAGCAATATTATTCATGTAAAAGTTTGCTTCTATTTATATAATTGTTTGACATGCCTTGCTTATTTCTAAACTTAAATCACTCAACAGTTATGCTCATATGAATAGGAGCAGTGAAATTACTGACAAACATGTTGCAAATAATATTGGTGTGAATGAGCCTTATTAATACTACATTCAATATTTGAAAATAAATATTGTCAGTAATTTAAGGCTGTAATAAATAATGATCTGAAACTTCTGTCCAGATATTTTGTTTAGAGGATGTTGGAAATGGTCAGCAGCTGCTTTGCCACCCTCTACAAAAAGTCATTTAATTGAATTCCAGTAGATCAGAGCAATAAACTGAATTTATAATATGTGATCTGCTTTTACCAATGATATCTGTGAAAGCAGTATTGACTGGCTGTGTTAGTCATCTTTTATCTCTCTTTGTAGAATGTGAGCATGTTTTGAAAGTACAAAGCTAGATCCTACTAATCATATTGCATTTATCATATTTAATGTTGGCTTAGGCTCAGTTCTAATATGTATAAAAAATCTGGAATTTATGTGTGCATCTGTTTTTTGTGTGTCCCGTTTAAAAAAAAAAATAACCTGCATACATCATATGCTGCAAAGATCTACTTTATATTCTTTTAGAGGACAAACTCCATTAGATATGCACTTACTGTACATTGGATTGTAAATCTTACAATTTAATGGTAATTCAGTGAGCAGTTATTGCTTCTGTGGCCTTTTTTCTTTCTTTTTTGTCCCATCTCACTTGTGAAATAGGGTTACCCTTTACAAGTGTCACATCCATAGATTCATCTTTTGTACTCTATAGTTGTTCCTAGTGCATCATTCTAAGTGAAAAGAAAAATAGGAAGCCAAAGCTACAGGAGGGGCATTGGGGGAGGGAAGTCTATACATAGAAATACAGCATATAGCAGCAGAAAGACCAAGGCAGTTTAGCATCAATCTAACAGATTAAAATTTTGCTGTAAAGGTACATTTTCTTTAACCTCATTCTCATTCGTTTTCCCCTACCACTGTAGTTGGCGTTTGAATTCCCAGGAAGCAGAAATGGTGTCTTAATGATACGAGCCTTTTTGCCTCGCTTACACTGCTAATACTCTTATCCCTTTTCTGATATGAAATACTTTTTGCAGAAACAATATACACATTTGTAAAGAAATTATAAAAGGATTCTCCTTTTGAAGATAATGAGTTCTCTTCAGGAACTGCAGGTTACGTGAAACACAAATGAGCTCTAAGTGGAGGGATTTAAAGTCCTGCTACAGCATTTAATTTCTTGAGGAAAGGAGTTCAGTTCAAGGTTAGCCTGTTATTGTGGCACTGGCAACTACTTCTCTCATTCCTGTTCTTCTGCCAGCAGTACTGCACAAAAGGCAGTCATTTTTATTTAATACGTAGGGAGGTATTAATCACCGCAGTGTTTTGTCGCAAAAGTTTGTCTTATCAAATTCATTGTTTCGCCACTCGTGACAATAATAGGTGTTTAATTACTCAATAAGAGCAGTTTATAGATTCCATTTTTCCTGTTTGCTGGACAAATGGTATTGATTTTGTACTTTGATTCAACATGAAACTGTATTAAACACAATTAGAATTCTAAAGCTGGTAATGTGTATCAGTTATGGTAACTGAGCTCCTTGTTGAAGAAACTGCATCTTCCAAATTTTTACTATGTTTCAATTCCCAGGAGGAGATAAGATCTCTAAGGACATTCCTTGTATTGCATGAGCTCTTGATGTCTTTTCTTGTTTTTCACTAGCGTTTATGCTTGCTACAGTCTTTACATATTCAAGAACAAATGGTTTATGTAATATTTTTTCAGTTAATAGTACCTTTATAGTGGCAGTAAGTTGTACAGATTCCAATCTACTCAACAATTTTAGCATTGTCTCATCCTACCTTCATGCCATACTTATGAACAAAAGATACCTCTTGTGTAAAATAAAAATTATGTACCCCATGCTTGAGTTTGGACAGTAAAAATGTATGAGGCTGGAAAGACAGAAGACTTTTGCTATTTTTCCTAGAACTCTGTTTTCTTGGGAAGGTGGCTATTAAGCCACATACAAGTTTTTCTTTTACTTTATTTTATTTTTAGTGTTATACTGTTGTTCATGACATGTTTTTGATATATCAATACCTGCATAGGCTTGAGTATTTTCTTTGGGTAGAATTTTAGTGGATTTACAGAAGTTGCATTGCCAGAATGATTTTTTTATTGCTTCCTTTGTGGTCAGTACATTTTTATTTACAATTCTTTTCTTCTACCGGTACTTATGTAACAATTTTCAGTTGAGAGTGTTTAATGTTTTCATTATTTTGTTTGCTTTTGTTTCCAAAGAGTCAAAATTAAGCAGCATGAATTGAAGGTGAGCATACTCAAGTATCTATATCTGAATCAAGAAAAGAAGAATGATTCCTGTCAATGTGCATTCCATTTTACAAGCTTGCTTAAGTAACCAAATCTTATGATATTTGTTGTTCACTGGTTTCAAGCTTCTATGTAAATAAATTGGTTAACATCCTTAGTGTATAATTCTTAGTTTTTCTTCTTCTTTAATTTTATTTCTAGGTTCTGCTTGTAGCCTATATTTTACCTCATTTAGCTCAGGTTGAATATTTCTTAAAAATACAGAAAAAATTTGTGAAAAATGTACCATGACTGAAAAATATTTTAGAAGAAAGCATGTTATGGATAGTACTATCTGTGCTAAATTTTTCCTGCATCTAAGCACTTTAAATTACAGATTAAGTAGAGAAAGAAAATGCACTTATTTGAAATACTCATTGAGAGTTGCATATGAAGGTGTGGTGTGGGCTTTTTGGGGAGCATGGTTAGTATCAAGAAACATCCAGTGTTTAATCACCAGTTTTTAAAGGTAGGCATATTTTTGCTCCCTCCTTCGGGGATCTGTTCATATTGCAGCTTCACAAGATGTGTATTAGCGTACCTATATTCATGATTGTGTGTTTCACATCTTTTATAGGATATTCCCCAGACTCTGAAAAGCTCCAATTCCTTATTTAAGCTTACTTAAGAGCTTCAGTGGGACTACTCATGCTTAAACTTAAGGACATGCTTAAGTGCTTTGCTGAGTCAAAACTTCATACTGAGTGGACCTCCTTGTTTCTTCTTTAAGACAAATGATTTATTTCCTGTGTGTTCTGAATAACTTGGATAGCAATGGCTCATTCCATTGTTTGTGTTTTAGGCAATGAGTTAGGTGTTCTTCGCTTTATGAAAATCAATACAAATTTCAATTACACAAACAGCAGGTGAGACATTAAAATTAAAAGGATGTAGGATGCACATTTTAATCTGTGGTGATGTCTCAGCTATCCAGATGTTATGGGAAAATTGAATAAATCTAAGTGGGATTCTGAATAATTGAATATATTGTTCTTATTTATTTGGATTACTGTAGCACTTAGAGGTCTCAACCAAGATGGTGACCTTGTTGTGCTGGTATTGTAAAAACATGTAGTGAGAGACTGTTCTGCGTCAGAGGGGTTACATTCTAAATAGCTGAGACGCACAAAGGTTAATAGGGACACAAAGAGGCGCTGAAATGTGAAGAGACTTGCCCAAGGTCATATAGCAGGTCAGTAGCAGAGCCGTGAGTTAAGCCTACATCTCTGGACTCCTTTGCACTAGATTGCTTCTCCAATGATTAAACTATCTGCCTTTAATAGCTATTGAGAGAAGTAATTGTCTTTGATTTAGCAGGGAATTTTGGACAGTGATATTTGTCTGCATTTCTTCTTGGTTTTTGCATGTCATAGAAAATCTAGAGATATAATTCAATAATACGGCAAAGAACATTAAAAGCATTATTCTTATTTTGCCTCACTTGCTGCAAATTTTGCAGATACTTCTGAAGAGGTGGATGCTGTTTCGCAGAGTGCTAGCTACAGCTGCTGGTGTTTGTTGCTGACTTACATACTTATTTTTGCTTTATGTAAAATCAGATGTACAGCCAGCCACTTTGATTGGCTCTCAGGGAATAAAGTTTTAATTACTTTGGCCAAGCTGTCCTGAAGCCTGTATCCTCCTTATGACAGTTCACTTCAGAAGCTACACTGCTTCATTTCAGTAACTTTATTACCATTTGGCTCAGAGATTGCTATTTCGCCTTGGCCAGAGATTTCATCAGTTGCCCGGTTCACCTTTGTCCACACTATACTTGTGAAATGACCTGCTCCTTTAGTGCTTGTCAATAGTAAATTGCTGCATCCTTAGTGTCCAGGTTGAAGCACTGTAAAGAACACAACTCTTTATTAAATTAGTGGATTTTGCACTAAATTTTTTTTTGATTAAACCTGAATGTGAAAAGTCTTAATTACCATTTAATACCAAGTAATTAAAGCACTGGCCAGAGTCACCTATGTAAAGTGCATCAGTTTGA
Organism: Fringilla coelebs; assembly: GCF_963513975.1. NCBI lineage: Eukaryota > Metazoa > Chordata > Aves > Passeriformes > Fringillidae > Fringilla > Fringilla coelebs. The sequence continues at coordinate 17,623,244 of NC_140035.1, read as the reverse complement.
ACTGCCGCTTGATTAATAGCCTTGGTGATATAAAAGTTCAGCACAAAAGCATGCTCTGCCAGGGTCACTGCTTTAACAGCTGTAGAAAGTGTAGTTTTTGCTGTAATTTGGGTCTAACAATTGGATCAAAATAATAATTTCTGAGGTGTTTGTGATTGGCTTCTCCAGTGTGACGTCAGGTGAATTATTTGAATTTGACATCAGTTAAATTGGTTTTGTAGGCTATATTTATGAGCAAACTGGTTTGACTCCGATCTTTCCTTAATTTCATTTACATTCTTCAAAATGAACAATCAAGTAGAGTTTTTTCCCAGACTTGTCTTCCATATCAGAGTTAAGTTCAGGGAAGGTAGTAATGTGCATTAGTACTGTGTCTATATTTTCATTTGTTTGCATGCAATCATTGATTTATTGCAGCTCAGGTGCTGTCTGCACTTTGGCTTGTGTTTGCCTGGGAGTGTGTGTTAGGGAGTGTGTCCGCAGAGTAATACCGAATAGCTGGCTTAATAGCTGTATCTTTATATCCCTGTACGTACATCTATATCATATATATACCTCCCAGTATTGTATTCTGTTATAAAAGCTTTTCCTGTGCCATGCTTAGCCCCAGAGGCTCTGGTCTGCAAGATCATTCGAAAATTGTGCTGTGTTCACATTTAGCATGATGGTGTTTTGTTTTGTTTTTTAAACTCTTAACAGTTTATTGATGGGGCCTGAACAAACTGCTGCACCTTCAGAGGACTCAATTAGCTTTTGCCAGGCTCAGTGTGTGTGCAGCAGGCAGCCCATGCATTAGCAATTGCAGGATGGGAGCTATAATGATTTTCACCTACTGAAGGCTCTGTGAGCATTAATTTTGACAACACCCTACAAAGTAGGTAAGCGTGGTTATCCCCACTTTATTACTGAGCCCACCAGAGGAAGGATTAAAGCCTCGATCACACTGATAAGTGTGCATGTGTTAAGCTCTAAAACAGTAGGTGGACCTAAGTGTTTAACTGGAAGAGCCTTTTTCAGCAAAGTTAAGGAAATATGTTTTAAGTTATTTTCTAAGTGAGCAGAAGATTTCTATGTCGAAGCTATGTTTTGAGTCTGGGGTGCTTGATTCTAGCTTGTTCATACTTCAGCACACCACTTTCAAGTAAATTTCCAGTTCTTTTTATTAAGTGCTACAATGATTTCTTAAGATACAATAGCAAAATTCTTAGCTCTCGTATTTCTAGTGAAGATTGCTGACAGGCATGTGTGGTTTTGGTGTGAATTCACTTCAGTTTTGATGTTAGTGTGGGTAAAATGTTTTATTTTGCTTTTTTGTTACTGTTTTTGAATGCAAATTTTGTATTGAACTATGTTCTGTATAGTTATAACACACGAGGTGTCCTTGGGTGTCTGTCTTGGGTGCCCCACTTCTCTGTAAGAGCATGTGTGAAGAGGATGCAGTTAAATCCAACAGGAGTGATGTCAGGAGAAACAGTTCTCTTGCCTTTGTTTTTGTTTGAGTTTTTTTGTTTTGTTTTTGTTTTGTTTGATTTTGGTGGGGTTTTGTTTTGTGTTTAGGTTTTTTTTTGGTGGTTTTTTTTTTTTTTTGCAACCTTCTTTGGAAACCATGGCTGTGGCAGCTCACCGAGCCATGAAAGGAGCCAATGTGCTCTTCCTCCTGCCTGGCTGGAAGTGAATCTCCCACTGCTCTAGGCAAGCCAAAATGTCCTTGAGGGCAGCTCATGGGCTCCCTCACAGCCTCGTGCTCCATTACTCTCTCAGGCACAGACTGCAGGCTCTGGGGGCTACATTCAGGTTTTGCAGGGAGCTGGGATTGATTTCATTCCATCCTCTGTCCTGAGCTGCAGGAATTGGTTTGTGTCCAGCTCTACAAATGGAGCACTGCATGGGCAGCTCAGGACCATATTGCACATGGTGCTGTATGGGGCTGGCTCAGTTGCTGCTGAGCTCCTGTTCCTTTCTCTCCGGATGCTCATAAAGCTCTCCGTTAATTTGTCACTTTTGGAGAGCACATTTTAAATAATAAATGGGAAATCAAACTTTCTTTTTTTTTTTTTTTAGAGTTTGCTCATGATCTATTGTTGTTAAGGATAAATGCCCCTACTGGATGGGAATAAAAACACTGATGTATGTTCAGGGGCTCTGAGATAGCATTCAAAATAGTTACAGGTTGTTTTATTAACCATATGTCTTTCAGTTTTACTCTTGAAACAGGACCGGCACAGCAATAAATTGAAACTTCAACATTCACAGTACTTCTGGTTCTGATGAATAGACACAGCAAGCTTAGCTATTTTTTTAATATTCTTACTATGATGAAGTAAGTTTAGCTGAATGATTCTGGAGAGATGAACAATTTTGGCATACTGAGCAAGGAAAAGGGAACTGTACGATTCTAAGTAAGTGATTCACTGATTAAACTGTAGAAATTATGCCTCAGGTGGTGCTGTAGTTGGACTTCCCTATAAAACTGTGTTCTTTGCATAATATAGCTGATACACAAGAAGCAATATAAAAGTGTCAGTCATTCAAATTCAGGCATTTGTACATACATTTCCAAAAGTCTTGCCCTATTTTTCAGGTGCTAAAATAGAGGCTGAGGAAAGTTGCTGGAGTAGTATTGTGATCTGTCAGACAGTGACTCTTATCAGATGAGATTACAAGGTGATCTTGTAAAAGGGGTTAAATTTTGAGACAGTATTAGGGAAAAACAGAAAGGATTTATTAGTGTATTTGAAATTGTTTTCTGTTCAGACAGTAGAAGACTGATGACACAGCAGCAGCTTTCTTTTTTACACTGAATCTAGACCTCTCAAGCATGTTCTTATTCTGTGGTAGAATGTGTTGGATATCTGTCCACAAAGCTCCAGATCATTACAGCTGAAAAACTTAGACTGGAAAAATGATTGTCATGATGAGAGGAACCCATTGTTTTCCAAGTCTCTTGTTCCAAGACTTAGTTTGACAAGTTCAAAACAGCCCTCCTGTGAATACATGACAAGAATCTAAAAAAATCTGAGCTCAAGTTCTCTGTCTTTAACCATGCTGGTTCTTTACTCTCAGATCTTTTAAAAACCAGCTACTGGTTTAAAATTGTTCATAGTGAGCACTTTGGTAGGAATATATGTGTGAGAATACTCTGTAGAGTCCCCCAGCTGCATGCAAACAGAACAAAATGAACAGCAGAAGTGTGGGGTTTAGTTTTTTATTTAGTTTCTGGAAAACTCTCCCATGGACAGATCAACTACATGACATTTCAGCCTGCTCTGAGAAGGTGAAGGTTAGTAACTGGGAGAAAAAAAAAGATAACTATGATAAAGGTTGACACCCAATCTAAATAAATATTTGAAAGCTCTTTAACAATTGCATCCTGTCAAATTTTTCAGTGTAGGAAACTATTCCATGTAAAGTAAGGTGCTGAATGCTGATGTATTTCCATTGAGTGACATGAGTCCATCTCAGTTCTGGTACCTGCTTGACACAGTATAATAAAAGAAGAAGGTTTTGGCTGAACAAAACATGGAATTGTTTGGTCCTATTAAGAAATGTCACCATTTATCTAAGTAAAACTATTAAGCCATAACCTGCATCTTTTCTTTCACCTTGGTGTATGTCAAGGGTAAAAGTTCAAACCAATCCTTTTCATGTATATAATCATGGAGTGCAGTTAATTACAATCTTTTAAAAGAGTCTATTAAGAAATCACAGCAGATGAACAGCCGTTAAAGTAGAAAATCCAATGCATTAAGAATTACAGGCTTGCCATATAAACTTTAAATAGCATTTACCAACACTTAGGATAACATTAGGAGTAACTTTTGTGTTGTGGCAGGATTCACAGAAATGAAAATTGGAGGAAGAAAGTACTGTAACTGTACCAAGTTGGTGTCCTTCTCATTAAGAAAGAACATTGACTGTCACTGTGGAGCAAGGAAGGCCTTTGCATGATGTTTAGACAAAATGGCTGATGTTAAATAATAGTTTACAAATTAGTAAGTGACCACACAGTATTGCAATGTAGTTTGTGTGGAAAAATATTTTGCCTTTTATTAGAAGAATACAAAATAATAGAAGAAGCTCAAACTAATTTATTGTGCTAGAGGGAGATAAAGTTGGTCTAACTAAGTTATCTGAGTTCTTACATAGCACGGCAGCTGCCACAAAACAGCCCTAGCAGGCTGCTCACTAAGGCATTGGGCAGTTGAAGCCTGTTGGCCATTGCAGGTACCTGAGCAGTGGGTACATCAAGCACAGATCTGGAGGAGCTCGGTGAGGTAGGAAGATTTGTCTGAAATAAAAATGTACATTTGCAAACATGACTGTAACGAGAGCCCTGCAAGCTTAGATTGAAGACCTGCCTGTCTGTATCTTGGCATAGGTCAGTAGTGGATGGCAGAATGTGAAGTGCCCCAAGTGTGGAGCTTTGCAGGAGCTGCAGGCTGAGGCAGCAATGGGTGCACCTTCACTGCCACAGGCTCTGCAGGACAGGCTGCAGTGCTCAGCTGGGTGTTTAGTTTCCAGAGAGATGTAACTGTTTGCAGTGTGTAAAGCCATTGGATGAGAAATAGGAAAGTTTTAACTGATTGTCATAATATCTAGCCATTGAAGCAGGTTTAGGGAGAGCCTTTTTTTAATTCAGTGGAGAATTGTTAGCTATTAGCTGGAAATATGCTAATGGATCTAATAGGAATAAAATAAGAAAGGATTCCATAAAAATGGTTCAAACTATCACATTTAATAGGCAGTGATAATCCTTCTGTAGTTTTTAATCACTGTCAACTTCTGGAGAAGTAATATTTTTCCACTGTCAAATTTCATAGATTGGAAATGTCTTAAAATTGAAATTTCCAATAAATTTATGTAGACTTTTTCATAGCAATGCATATATTGCTATTAGTACTCAATTAGAAAGTTTTGAAAAGAAAAAAATATTAAAGGAGAGCCTTCTAAGACACAGTCTTCATGGAATCACTCAGGGAAAAGAGTCTTGCATATGGTGCCTTGCAAAATTTTCTGTCAGAAGAAAATATTGTATTTAAGGCAGAGATTAAGACAATGGTAATCTTTAGTGGGAAAGAAAAAAACATAGTGATTTTTTTGTTTGGTTGGAGGTTTTGTTGGAAGGCTCAAAAGTACAACCTGTATGGTGGAAAGAGAGACCTGCTGTATCCTGGCAATATTTTGTGACCACTAGGAAGGGCTGAGGAATACAGGTGGGGGTTTTGCTATGGTTGTCCTTTGAAAGATCCTGTGGTCTTGCTCATGGGGTGCTTGCCAGGGGGAGTGTTTGTGGGACGCTGTGTTTGCATCTTTTGAGAGTCAGCTTTGCACTGTCCTTGCTCTGTCACCTGCTCTGGGCCTTTTCTGTCTCATGGTGGTGGTTGGGGCTGATGTCAGAGACAGAGGCAGCAAGTGCAGTTGTGTTATGTTTGCAGGAGTCTGCTAAGGCAATAGCTTTTGGAGAGAGAACTGGAACAAATGCATGACTGAAAGAAACCGTCACGAGTTTAAGTTGCTTTTGTATCATTTCAGTTGCTTTTCATCATTTGCAGGATGGCTTTTTAGGAGCAATCTTTGTGTTGCTTATACAATAAAAGCCTGATTCAGGAAACCCATGTTTCAATAGGGTTTAAATAAGTAGACTTTTTGAAAGTGAGATTTTCCCCCAGATGGAGTGTAGCCATGTTAATAGTTCCTGTACAGCATCTCTGGTGTAGAGTACTTGGGGAGGTGTTGGTTGGTTGGAGGGGGGCTTTTGGTGTTTTGTTTTGGGTTTGGTTTATGGGTTTTTTTACTTGTTAGGCCAGGTAATATGATTAGGAAAAGCAGTTAAGTTTTCAGCACTGTGTAAATCTTCTTTTTGGTCAAGTTACTTGAAATCTCTCTTATAAAATGGAAGTTTTTATGTCAACTGAAGTCTGGCACTTGGACAGTCATTAGAATGTGAAGTACTGAATTTATTCTAATGACAAACAAAACATTTTCAGCAGCCCTTCAATGCATTGTGGAAAGTCAAAGAATATTCCCTAATATCCTGCTACTGAGACTTACATTTCCAGGTATCATTAAGTATTAAGAATTGACTCCAAGATCATCAATATTAGGAATCACTTTGCATAACTTTTATGTTTCACTCCTCTTCCAGGTTGGTAATTGGAGTATTTAACCTTACTCTTCCTCACTTTATTAGAAAATGCTATTCTTTTAACAATTAAAAAATACTGAAGCAGATCAAGCAGTTATTTTGACAAAAAGCTTGAAACATTCTTGCCTAAATTCCACAAATAAAAAAGCCAGCCAAATTATCACCCTGAGCAGATTTTCTCGGGAACCTTTATAAAGTCAACCTTTATAAAGGATAATTACACTGGTGAAAAACATTGGGCAAAGGAAATGATAAAATTAGGGCATAAGAGACACTGGTCCTACTTTGAGAACACAGTAGAATAATTGGTAAGGGATTTTTACTGCTGTTTTGTTATACATAGGGTTTTTTTAACTTTCACATGTTTGGATATTTTTTTCAGGCTCTTAAGCTCTGTGTTTAGTGGCATGAATCTGAGCAGAGATCTCCCAATGTATTCGTAGTACGTTTTTGAAGTTGTTCTTGGGTGTTTTAACTCTGCAGCTTCAGTGACCTCTCCCCTCACTGACTCTTCTTACATTCTGTCCTACCTTCTTTGCAAAAGGATATTTAAAATTAATTCTAAAAATTAATCTAATTTTTTTTTAAAATTCATATAATTTTGTTTATGCTTTTTAAGATCTCCTGTGATTAATTTAAAACTCAAAATTATTTTGCCAGGAGTTGTTCCCTGCAAAATACAGGCATGTATTCATAGTTCTGTTTTGATTTATTTTTCAGGGTTTGTTTGACAGAATTTCACCTAACACTATCCAAACCCACTAGCTTCACTTAATTTCAGCCCCAAATTACATCATTCGACCCTAGGAGAAGTTTCCTCCATTTCAACAAATCGAGCCCAAGTTTGTGTGACAGTGGATAGATGAGGTGAGCTGATGAGGGTCTGGGAGGCATTGCAATCAGAGTGGCAGGTGAGGCAGCTCTCAGTGAATGGATTTGAAGGACTAAATGTGTGAGGGTTTGGAAAGGAGGAATTGTGCTATAGTGGATTATTGCTGAAGTCCATCATGAAAATATCTCAAGTTTTTCAGTAGCTATCAGAAAACACATTAGAGCAAGGTGTATGGAAATCATGGTAGCAATCAAAATCAAGCTGTGTGAAAAGAATTCTATCAATTAAGTTTAGGTCTGTTTCACAAAATCTGTGCTTCCTAAAGATTTCTGTTGGTTATCTTAACCCACAACAGTTTATTGTGGTATAATTGAATTGTACACACATCACCAGACTGGTATGAGTTTTCTTTTCCCATTTTTTTCCCCCAGCTGTGGATTAATGCAGTTAGACAATACATTCCCTGTGAACTATGAGTTATCTGTCAGCAGATACTGAGAATAGGATGAAGAGCAAGGACTATTTTTAGTGTAATCAAACAGCTTAATTGAGTTTGGAGTATTTGCTTTGAGTTGGATTCAGTGGCAGGAAAAAATTGTAGGGAAAGCTGAACCTGCCTGTACTAAAATTTGCCCTCAATATGGATGCTCTTACAAGGACTGGATAGCTGCAGAGGACTCACTTACATTGTAAAAATATACATGATTCATTTCAATTGGTCTTTTAAGTTTTTAAAATCACATTTGTCCTCTTGCTGCACTGTTTTTGCCAGTGTAAAGATCATAGGTTTTATTTGATTATATTTTGGTAATCTGTTAAATGAGACTGGGTCACCTTGCACCATGCAACATTTCACTTCGCTGCTAAAACTTAATGCCATCTTTTTATCTTTCACTGAGTGGATGTCAGAGGACACAACATTAATATAAGACAGGCATCTCTAATATTTCATGAATGGCCTTTTAAAAAAACCCTCAAAAAACAAACCTAGGAAATAAAAATTGACACTAGGGTAGTGATTTAGTCACCTTTCTGAAATGTGGAATGGTTTTCCATTTATGTATCTCATCTTTTACAAGACCTGTTCTTTGTCAGGTAGGGCTATTAAAAAGCACAGGTAGTTTCCTTAGATTAAATATATTGTTTTCCTCATGGGATAGGGGGATTGAGAGATTTCCATGAAAAAGTGGTCAAAAACTGAAGATAATATCCAAAAATAAGACCGGTAGCTTTTAGTGGATTAGAGTTCACTATTAAAAACTGGAAGACCTGGCATTTAGTACCTTTTAAATTATTTTTTTTTGTTTACTTCATTTTCAGGGCCTTAAAAATTAGTTTATACTTTCCAGCTATATGGGGATGTCAGGTAGGTTAAATCAGGACCTGATAAAGCATTCTAAAAAAGTGCATGCTACTAGTGAATTATGGCGTATTTACCTCCTTTTTTTGTGTGTTTGTCAAATGTACTATTCCAGAATCACGTGGCAATATATACAGATGTGAATAGATATGTGTATATTTATATGTTATGTGTCTAAAAATGTATTTAGATGTATCAAAATCTTGGGTAAGATACAGCTTTTTGTAGTGGTATCTCTTCTGCTAATTTTTATATATGGTAGAAAATAATTAATGCCTACCTGCTAAGACATGCAAGGGTGACGTACTTTTTGCATTCTCTGATACTTAGGGGTAGGAGAACTCTTGTAAAATTCTGAATATAATGTCTAATCCTTAACTGGACTAATTGTGCCGTTAGATTAAAGCATTAGAGAAAGGGATGGCTATGGTAGTGTGCAGGACTCGAGCAGAAATAATCATCTTATAGTCTGGATCATGTACTGAGAGGATACATTCATGTTTCAACTCTAAATACACATGTCCAAAACTTGATTAAGCTGCTAGTGAAAATTGGTATCTAATTTATATGTAGTAGTTTGGGAAAACCAAGAGTGGGAGAGACCTCTAGGATCATCAGTGCAGTCATCTGTTCCTGCAGATAGCATGCCATATGATTTCTTCCTTAAATGTGTTGGGTTCCATAAATTTATGGGGCTTCATGCTTAACATTGATTATCTCCACAAAATGTATTTTTTATTTGGCAAAAATTAGGGTTAATTTCACTTACATTAGCATAGTAGAAAATTCAGCTAGATATCAATGGTTAGGTAAACAGTTTGATGGGGTTAATTCATCTCTAGTTTCTAAAGTAAGTGTTCACGATTTTTTTCCCTCCTCACAATTCTGCTGTCATTTAAGTTCAGAACACATACAGATCTACCCTCAGTATTGTCCACCCCCCACCCCCCCCCAATCTGGTTTTAACATGGTGCTTGATTTTTTTATGAAACATTGGCTAAAATCAGTAGCTTTCCAGACAGATGTTTGTGAACTAATAGGTGACCTTTATGGCAACCAAATGTCACAGTTAAATTTCCTCAGCCCTTTAGACTCAATAACTAGGTGGGTTTTCTTTTGGTTATTAATGTGGATTCTTTTTAATTCTCATCAGCAAATGTAAAAATCTCTCACGTATGACAATATGTAGATTTGTGGCAGTCCTGAGAGGTCCTTGGGTCCGTCAGGCAGAGGCTTTATTATGTAATACTGCATAAATGCTATATTTTCATCTGTGACAGATATAGTCTTGAACCTGTATTTTTCATGTTGCTTAACTGTTTCAGAACATCATGTGTGAGAGAACACATCAAAATGGAAATTGCTTCTAGAGAGGCAGCGATAAATATTGGTTGGGTATATTGCATTGTTGGGCTCCATGTGTTTCAGGATGTTCTCAATTCTCTTGCCCTAATCAACACTGTAAATACATGCTGCATTTTCTGGTCATCCATTTGTTGGATTAACAATTTGGACCTTGCAGTTTCTACCATATGTTTTGATTCTTTACTGCATATAGTCATGGTTATATAAGAGCATACTCTAACAAAATTACTCTGAAACCTTCTGTCTTTTCCAGCTATTCAGAGAAGGGAAAATCATGTAAAATCTGTGCATTTTATGTATAGTTCACTTGTAGGTACTTGAAAATTAGGTAGGTAAACTGAGAAATATCTTTACATTCACATGAAAGTCTGAATCCCTGTGACACAGAAATTTGTTATCTTCCCATTTAAATATCGGGATGGATTGTGTTTTGTTTTTGAAAAGGTACTTACTGTTTAATCTCCAGCAGAGATTAAAATAGTTCATAGTGTATAATTGAAATACATCAATATTTGTGGTGCTATATTATGTAAAAAGAAAAAAAAATACAAAACAACATAGGGTAAGTATATCTGATTCTGACAATTTTGTGCAGGAGCTTTGAGACAAAGTTGTTGGCATATTGCTTTTATTCCATTAAAGGATTTTGCTTAAGTCACTTCTCCCTTAAAATCTTTATAATCAAGTAGTTCGTGTCCCATTTCTTATCTACTCTCTGCTTTATGCCATTAGAATAGAATCATAGTTCCCCACCTTGTCTTTCAAGTGACTATTGTACTGTCATGGCCATGAAACTTATTTAGTTTTTGGGCCCTTTATTGTGTCAGTGATAGCACTGTGTTTAGTGGGGAGCCTGAGTACTCTTATGAATGACTTTCCAGCATCAGACCTAGTATATCCCAATTATCTATTGTATACTTTCCTCTGTGGATCAATATGGATTTTAATTAACATCCTAACAAAACTATTGTTACGCTCAAAGGTCACTCTCCCTGTGTTCGTTCCTGAGAACTTGGTCTTCAGCAAGTTCCTGTCACACCAGACACTGTCAAGAACAACCATAACTGAAATAGCTTTTCATTTATCCTGAGGCAAAGGCACTGTTTTCCCTTTCTTTCTTCTTCAGTAGATATGCACAGAAGTTTGCTAACTGGGGGGAAGGAGCTGCAAATCTACTATAAATATCAAAGGTTACTTGATAGAGATTCTTGGAAGAAATTTCCACCATACTTGGAATGCAGTGACACTGTTTCATTCAACTGCTTTTCCACATTGCATTACATTAATAATCGCCTTGCAGGTTTCTTGGCAGATGAAGAGAAAGGGAAAGTTGGAGGATGATTTTGAATGAATGAGGATGAAGATTACCTGTTAGCCTTAAAGCTTATATGAGGTAGTCGGAACACGAAGAGCTGTGAAGTAGGTCAGTACTTTTGTCTTCTTTTTACATCAGTTGTTAGGCTGAACTGCTTTTACAAATGTTTAGCTTATATTCACACATAGCACTGGTATTTCTGTGTCTCCTCCTTGACTGTACACTATATGAGATTATTTTCAGCTGTTTTATCCCTTCTGTCATGTAGCTTTTGAAATCTCTTGTGCTAATAAGCATCTGATAGATCTCACCAGGAGTCTTGGCTTTATCTTTAGTCTTCCTTCATTCTAACAATTCTGCCTACAGTACATACTGTTCACAGGGTAGATCCCCATATTGCTGTTCAGCTGCCAGGCTCTTGAGTAATAAACCCTGCATTTCAATTCTGAATGAGTGTAAATTATAACTTTAAGAGTGTTGTTCCTCTCACAGAAGACAGAGTCCAATGCCACATCCTTGACTATGGATGAAGAGTGCACAGCAGTCTGGAAAATTAGTTTATCCCTGATCAGTTGTTTTCAAAAATTACACCTTATCTGATTGTTCTTTCTTCAGTAGAAGAGCTTTTATAGTGCTTGTTCTTTCATTTAGAAACTTGGATATCTGGTCCACAATGCCATTTCTTTCCAAGTTTCTTTAACAGTTCTCCTAAATAAACAAGATAGTATTCAACACAATTTCAAGTTATAAACAACCAACCTGATAATGATTCTATTACTTAATCCAGTTAGAGTTTGAGATGTTTGGTGCTGTTACTTAGACTTGAGAAGTTGAATCCAGTATTGAGCAAAGCCAGAAAACCCATTTTCTTTTAGTGCATTGTGTTTTGATGCTCAGTTGTCCAGTTATTGCATTATTGTTATTTGCCCTCAGTCTCATTAAGCAAAGAGGTAAATTTGATGCCTCTTATCTTTTTCCTTTCTGAAACCGAAATAGGGTGCCCTATTCCTCCCATGTTACAGTACCCAGCAATTCCAGGGTTTTCACTTGCATTTTTTAAGGCTTGCAACTGTTTCCCGCTATGAAGACACAGACAGCATTATATACAGTGGCAATGGAAGACCCCCCCCCCCCCCCAATTAAATAAATTGTAATATTAAACATCCATTAAATAAATTATAATATTAATAACATTTTAAATTATTGTTATCTATTAATTTTGTTCTATATGTCTTTTCTGGTAGCACTTTAAAAATTGCCACCAGTTACCAGCATTGGTTAAAGAAATTAGTGATACTGCTGTGTTATAACATGGATTGGAATCTAACTAGGTGCACTTTTCAGTATCTGCATTATTGTCATTAAATCCATTATTCTTGAGAATAAAACGTTTAAATTGTTTGATTACTTAGAACTTATACTTTTGCTTAATAAGTTGTCGTTTATTGGATATTACTGTCAGCCATGCTGTATCTAGTAAAAATATACCATCACAGGCTTGGATGTCATTTTATTAGGAGATGCTGCCTCAGCAGAATGAGAATATTAATCTAAAAGAAGTGTATTTTTTTTCCAAGCAACATAAACAAATCTATCCTACTTAGAGCTGCAGTGTCAATATTTTATACTGCCTGTGTTGACTTATTCATTGTAGTTTTTGGCATATGGAATAACTCTGAAGATTCCAATTCTGGCCTTTCATTTTAGGGCAGTTCAGGGTATTTCCAGCCCTTATCTGAGATATTTTTTCAGCCCCTGAGTAGTTTTCACATATAATAAATGTACATCCTGGAATGCCCAATGTTGCACTGAACACTGACTCCTTGGTGATGTGGGGAGTAGGCACTCCTCTAAGTTTGTTTCATTCTGAACAAAAGCTTTAGCAATTAAATTTTGTCCAGTATTCTAGAGAGTGTCTACAACTGCTGAAGCTTTTTGAGCTTTGACCTTAGCTTGCAGATCTTCCACTGCTGGAAGAGAGAAAAAAAGAAAATATCTACCTCAGAAGGAAGGAGAGTTTGCTGAGAATTTTTAGCAAAATACAGAGACAGCTTAAGACCCATTTTAGTCAATTCTGGGTTCTTTTTAATACTAAAAAGTTGTAAAGACTTATTTGGTAGGTACTTTTTAGCTTTATTACTTCTAAATTTAGATAATACCATTGTAGGGTCATTATGCCAGAAATATTATCACTCATGCTCCCATAGAAAATATGAAGAGTTTCTGATGCAAATACTAGCAAAGAGATATAACACTGGTTGTGTTGTCCAAGATTTTAATTAAAAACTGTTTGTCTGTAAATCACCAGTTCTTTACATGTGTTCCTCATTCCAGAGCTCATTCCGTAGTATCAAAATACCCCTTGTGTATCTGGTAGAGCTGGTCATTGACAGCCTCATTGTGAAATCAGCTCCTCCAGTTAACTTCTTGCCTAGATTTGTTTCTGCTCTCTTGAGTGTAACATATTTGCTTAGCTTTAGCCTTTGAAAGTACAGGTTCTTGCTCAGAAATTACTGGAGATGCTCTCTTGCTTTTCACCCCACTCCTGTTCAAAATATTATCACCCAAATAAAAATATTTGTATCTTTTATATCATCAAAGTTTTTTGTTTGAAGATAGTGCCAAAAATACTCTTTTATGAAGGTGTTTACTACTTCTTTGAGTAATTTTTCTTTGCTAGTGGTACTTTGTTCCTACCATTCATGCTCTGTGGGTTTTTTCTGATTGTCTGCAAAATCATGCAATTGTTGCCTTTTTCCCCTTCATGTTAAGATGTGTATTTCCACATGGCAGTTGTCAAAGCAAAAGATGTGTTTTGTTAAATTTCAGCTTGTAATTTCTATTCTGATCTATGCTGCTTGTAACATTTCTAGTAGTATTTTGAATTCTTTCTAGTGCTAAAAGTCTATTGGCTTCTGTAAGTGACCATCCTTTCCACCATACTATTTTTGCCTTCAGTAATGTCCTTAACTAAATTGCCCTGGTTGTCTTTTTCAGTCCAAGAACATTCTAAATCTACTTCTCCCTGGTTTCAATTTGAACAGCTGTCATATGTTTTGCTATATCACACATGCGTAGAGAACAGCATTCTTTAAATCCTGGAATAATTTCATACCCACTTTCAACTGAATTTATTAAACAATGATACGTGTATCATGTGCTCAGAGACTGACTATCTTTCTGTTTTGCTGGCACCTTTGTCCTGCAGATGTAGAATTTCAGTTGCTTGTTTCTTATTTTGGGAAGTCCCAGTTGGTTGGGTACCATATTTGCTCTGTGTGTTTTTGCAGGGGTGTTTTACTTATCTTCCACTCAGTGTATGCAGTGAGACTTAATCATCTGACGTGCACATGAGATCTCCACTTTATCCTTCTCCAAAATGAGACCTCCTCATCACTCCTGCAGATAACCTGTTGGAGGGACATATCAAAGACCCAAGGGAGGACAGTGCAAAGGTGAAAGCCATGATATTACCATTTGTCTGTAGTCTTATCACCTCTTGTAAGCCAATTATCATTGTGTCAGTGACAATCCTGGCATGTGAGGGAAAGTTTTTGTTAGTTTCTCTCTTTCCCTAATGGTAGCCCACTGCTGTAGCAGCAAAAGTAATTTTGCTGGATTAGCTTCACCCAAAGGTATTTGCTTAAGTTAAGAGGATCCACCTGTCACTGATTCTAGAGACCTCAAGCCAGAATTATTAAAATGTGGGTATGAAGAATGCCCAGGTCTAGGCTGAAGCTAGATTTATTAGTTGTATTAAAGTTACTGCAGGGATATTTTTTGCAGGAGAATTACCCTATCTTTTTTTGCGAACACCTTAATGATAGGAAAACAAATGTGGGTGTTTGCCAAAGAAGATACTAATATTTTGGAAAGTAAGTGTTGCGATGAAAGGACATATTAGTTGTGGGGAACAGCATTTTGATCTCTTAACGCAGTAGCTACAGAAGTTGCTTCTTGTAATCTCTGAAAATTAAGAAAGGGGAAATTGTTGAAATGAGTGTCTAGACAGCTCTAGTGTAGTTCTAAGATATTCTAGAATTTTAGAATAATAATTTTAGAAAGAACATTTCTATTTCTCAGGTTAATAGAAAAGCAAAGAAAAAACTTAAAATACCACACAAATCTGTGATGACCTCGATAATTAGCCTTTATAGATCCAAGTGCAAAGGCAGACAGTTCTAAAATGAGTGCCACTAAGGCAGACTCTTCACAGGATTTATTTTAGTTCTTGAATTTTTTCTCTTTTACATTGATTGCTTCAAATGATGAGAGAAATTGGAAACATCTTTGTTATTCATTTGCCAGGTATTTTATCCTGTCTAGAAGAAAGAGAAATGATGACAATATTTATGTTACCATAAGTAACATAAATATTGTGGTACCTAACTCTGGCCTCTTACAAACCTACCCCTTCTATAATGCTGTGATTTACCAGGACAATAAGCAAACTGAAGTTATTAATATAGTTGTCTTTAGGGACAATGGGGATTAGAGTAAAGGGACAAACATTTCTGTTTGTGAAATAATTAAACTTAAGACTCTGTCATATGTATTGTTTATGAAAATACATGTTCATATATTTCTGTAGTTCATACAACCAAAACATCCTATAAATGATAGTGAAATAACAAATACTCCGTAGCTGTTATTTCCACTCACCATATACTACCAATGGAAGAGACTGATGCAAATTTAAACTTTTCTCTCTCAAATCTGATGGCTGTCATGCTCTTCTCTTGGTATCATTCTTTAGGTGGCTTGTTCTAGCACCCTTTTCTAGGAATTCTGAAGCTGACCTTGCTCTTTAACACAAGTATTTAATAAAATAATTAGTCCTTGTTAAAAGAAAATAATCTCATATGGACTGTAAAGGAGATGTATTTACTATCTAATGTTAAGGACAGAGGGAGTTTAAGCATTCTTTGTCCGTGCTAGAATCAAAACATAGTATTTGAAAGGTTTACAGGACTTGATTTTGTAGTGCTTGTTTCTTGCAAAAGTCCAGTTACATCTTGGGGAAGGTGCCATCCTTAACCATTAGATTTTTCTCTCAAATGGAAGTTGAAGAAAAGTACCACAGACAAACTAAGGAAAATATTAACCTCTTCATATTAAGGTATTCCTCTTCGTACTGAAGCAGATTGAAATTTCTCCCATCTCAAGTGGGAAAGGTTGTCTCCAGTGGATGGACAGGTATTAGGAGTTAAATGGGGTGAATTTTTTAAGAAGTTGATCTGCAGCTCTGCTTATGTCCCTAGTTTTAGACAAGTGCTCTTTGTAAGGGTGTAAATTTCTTTCCAAAGTGAGAATGCAATAGGAGTTCATAATTCACAAAAGTTAGTTATCGTACTATTAGTGATGCGAAGTTACCATAAATCACAGACTGGGCGTGATCCTTTTAGCGGTTCACTTCACTGTTAACAGACAGAATTTATGTTAGCAAGGTTTATGCACCTTCACCAGGGTTCTGCTCAGCTTAGTCATTGCATCTTATCAATCACATAAGAATATAACTAATTATAAGAATTAATTTCATAGTGGTGACTTTCCGCTATATTTCCTTGTTCATTATAGATTAGCCAGACAGAGAAAATTAACAGTGGTGGCTGATATGCATGTATATATGTGCCTGTGTGTATGTGTCACTATATACTTATATTTATATATCTCCATAGTTGGATATTTACATGCCTGTATGCGCATATCTACAAGTATGTGTGTGCATCTGTATGTCAAAGCATCAAATGTACAAAAATCCATACAGTAGGTTATGCACGAAACCTGTTAATTGCAATGTATTACTGGTTTTAAAAAAGCTTTTACTAGTGTTAAAACCAAAATCTGCCATCAACAGTCAGTATCACTAGTCCTTCCCCCTTCCTCAGGAGTTTAGTGCTTAATGGGATTCTTTTGGCTTTGAAATTGAAGAATTTTATTAGTTGCTAAAGCTGTTCAGTAAGAGGGTATTTCAAAAAGAAACTTAAATTGCAAAATGCAGTGGGACACTTACTGAACTGTTGGTATTGTTTTGTCAAAAAATGATTTAAAATGAACTAGAAAATTGCCGAACCATCAAAGTATAGGATGTGGGAAAGTTAATATATTAAAGAAACACTATCATGAGAAGAAAAAGTGCCGTTTTAAAAATGATATTTTAAGAAATTCACTTATATAGAGAATAGGGCAAAATCATAATCTTTTATGAGCCCAATAAAGACTACCTAGCTACTGCCACTTGATACAATACTTTTCTTATTGAACTTAGGGAAAAAAAATGTACTACAGAGGGCTTTTTTGTGCAATATAGATTTAGTTAGCTTTTTAACTTAAAAATTGAAGGACTGTTCCTTTGGACACCAGGCTGGTGCACAATGCCCTGGACCAACATGTGCATGCAGCAGTGTTCATACGGGCAGGACTGGGGGCTCTGCAGCCAGGGTCCTCAGATTTGACATGCTGCTGTTGCACTGGCTTTACTGACAACCTGTGTACTTTGGTAAGGGACTTGTAGTAGTGCTTCCTTTAAAGACAGAAATATGCTTTTCTTCAGAAATATGCTATCTTCAGATATATTGGGGTGTCATTTTTGCTCTTGAGCTAGGGTGTGCAAGTAGCTGAACAGAAAGTTAATCCTTCCTATTTTATGTGGTTTCTTGTGACTGGTCCACTGTATAAGAAGTTCATGTGGCATTTTAGAAGACCAAAAAACAAGATGTCATTTTACTTAAGATCACTTGTTGGTGTTTGCCTAAATAGTTACCTCAGGCACGTTGAGTACAGACAAAAGATAAGAACAATTAGTATTTATACTTTGTTTTGTATTTGTGTAGCTTGTGGTTCCTCTGAAAACAATCTGCTGATAGTAAGACAATGTAAAATATTTTCATTTCCTAGTTTTTTCACTGCTTGACTCCTTTCTGCTTCAGTCTATTCTTGCATGTCTTTATTCATGGTATGTTAGTCACTGTAAGGATGTGGTCTGTTTAATTCCTAGAAACCTATTGAGCTGTAAAAAACTTACTATGATGCATTGGAAGTACGGGTTTTCATGCAATGTTCAAATGGAAGAGAGTACTTTATATAAGGAAACCTGCCCTTAAATGGAAAAAAAAGTTGACAGGACTTCCACCTGAAATTGTAATCTAAAATTATTTCAAGCCCCACCTAGGCTTGTTGCATCTGAAGCATAATGCTGAAGTTCTTTTGGAGTCAGCTGGCTTTGCTTATTTGACAAAATTTTAGAGACAATTAAAGTCTTGTCTGTGTTGGTTGAAAAATTCCCATTGACTTCAGTGGACTCAGAGTCTACCTTCTCTCAAAGAATGGCAGAGAAAGCAGATGTCACTCATCAAAATACATTCACTGTAGTAAGCATAGGAAAATGAGCCAATGGAAATGTATTATTGATCCCTTGAAAAACTGCAATTATTATTAATACTGCAAGTGCTATTTACTTGAATGTTTGACCAAGACAACATGGCTTATTTCTTTTAGCCTAATGTGAAATTTAGAGTCTAATTGTTCTAATTGGCAGGAAAGGGAAAGCTGCCAAAAACACACACTGATTTACCTCCCTCTTGATTCTGTTGACATCACTGAAATTGTATAGGATATTAATTGTTAAAGAAAGTTACTTTGGGTTCAATTTCTTTCTGTAAGTATCTGTGTCTGATGTAAAAGCTCAACATTTCAGATCCTGAAGTTAATGCTATGAAGCTGATGAGATGAAAGAAATCCGTAACTCATCTTTTGCAGTTCTGCAGTGGCGTGTCACTTTGGGGATGGTGGCTTAAATGAGCTTTACGAATTAAAATCACAAATGAGCCCACTAGAAAACAGCAGTAATGGTTAAAGGAAAAGGCACCTCTGAATTTGATGTGGACCATATAAGTATCACAGCCTGCAGAAATTACATGTGAAGTATCTGGAGACAGTAGCTCAGCACTGAACATCTTCAGACTCAGACAATTATTGAAGACTATGTACTGTCATGAGAGTGCACTGGTCTAATCTAAAATCCATTAGGCTGCTGGATTTATCATTAAATCAGGAAATACACCTTTTTGGTCCATAGACCGGTGTAATGCATGGATGGCAGAGTGTGATGTGGAGGAACCTATCACTGCCATGAAGATATTTATCATCATAATAGAGTAAATACTGAAGGTATCATGTAACATGCAGCAGAGACAACAGTCTTAATGGTCCTGTCCCCTAAAATTTTCTAAGAAAAAGAGATTGCAAATACTTCTGAAATAAGCAGGAACAAAGGGAATGGCTTTTTCCCCCGTCTTTGTCCCTCCCAAGAATATACCAAGATCTTGGTAAAGAATTTTATTATGCCTTTTACAGAAACCTTTGCCATCCTTATTTTGCAAAATTCTTCTCTGTTTCAAATAGTTTTTCTAAGAAGTGGTGGGTTATATATGGCCTGTTGTATCCCTTTGCCATGTGTGAGGCTCTAAACGTATTTGCACGTGACACTATATTTCTAGATCTTTACCTGAGCAAGCATTTATAAAAAGAGTGAATTTTTAGAAAGAAATACTACACCTATGTAGGCACTTTGTATTAGGACAAGTTTTCACAATATTTCATGAACAATCACCTGACTCAAAATGTATTAGAGTGCAGATTGTTTAATTATGTGTGTAAGCAGAAGGCTGGCAAGATCTGGAAAAACATTTAAAAACCTTTCAAAAAGTAGAATAATGTTTGAGCCAGGTAGCTTCTTGGTGTCACTTTTTTGGATAGCTGACTCAAATGCAGTGGTGCTCATTAGTGATACTGGTAACATTGGTGGGGTTATGGGCTGTTATCTGAAGGTAAAGGGATAGGATTCATGGTAAGAGGGTGTACTTTTTATCAATTAATGCCTGGCTGCATTTTTTCAAGTGTTTATAAAGCAAAAGAAAGAATTTTTGCTATGGATTTGGTCAATGCAAAGCTCAAGATCTCTTAAAATTGAGTCTGAACTTAGCCTGTTAACATTATTTGCATTATTAGAAATAACAGAATATCAGACAGCTGAAGCAGTGAAAATTTTTATAATTATTTATGCCGTATATGTTAACATATTGCTCCATTTTGATATGACCTCTGATCAATAAGGTTGAATTGTAGTGAGTCCTTATTTGCATACATACCTGCTTTCTACATCTTTAAATATCAAAGTTTCGACACAATTTTATTACAAGGGCTCGTCTTTGTGGCTTATGCATCTGCTGCTGTATACTATTATAGCCAATGGGCGTGCGAAGTACTATGGCTTAGTACTTTTTCTTTTCAGTTTGTCTTGTCTTGCTTAAGCTCTGGGTGAAGAGGGGGCATGTGGACAATGACACTGGCTTAACTCATAAAGTCAAGGTAATTTGATTGTGTGGCTGAGTGTTATCAAGGCAAATCAGCGCAGCAGTTGTCAAGACAAGATCTATCAAAGGACAGATATATACATTCTTGAAGTAACTTTCTATTCTTTCTGGTTTTGCAGTATATTTGAAGGCATGCATGGCAATGCTTTGGTAGATCACAGAACTGTCATTGGGAGAAAATAAAGGAAGAGGATAGAGGATGTCTCTCCTCTGTCTGCTTTTTCTATGCCAGTCTAAAACTTTATTTGCCTCCCTTAGGTGTTTTTGTCAACCTATACAGAATCCACTGGTGGTGGCATCACGCAGTGCGCAGGAGAAAGAGCCTGTCTTATTCCTGCTTAGCACTGGATTCACACCCTACAAAGAGTTCTCGTTGAAATCTGGCCTTGGAGAGCTGGCCTTCTCAGTTGGGGTGGCAGGGAGGGCTAACAGCTTCCTTGGCTGGAAGGCATCAAATTGAATAAACAGAAAACGGGGGCCTGGAGAGTGGGAAAGCTCTTGATGGTGATTAGTTGTCATCCTGCTTGTCAGAACAAATGAAGAAGAGGAGCACAATGTTTGCACTGTTTGAACAAGCCTCAGAGAGCAAATTAGATGGTAAATGTGATCATAATTTGCCTGCCTTTCTTGAAACTCCCATGGTGCCATTAGTGTTTTCCTTTTTTCAGTAAAAGAGCTTTAACAAATACATACTTCTGTGGAAACTGAAGTGTGCCGAGGTTGTTTACAGGGTGGTGTGCAAAGATTTCTGTGCTTTAGTGATAGTGTTTACTGTATCTACATGCTGCAGGCTGGTGCAAGGTATGTAACGCCAATGGAAAACATAATGTATTTCAATACTGCATATGATGTGGAAAAAAAAGATGTAGATAGCTATCTATACACATATATATTTGATATGTATGGATATATAAAATAAGCTTGTGCCTGAGCTTTATGTTGCACTTGGTTGAGTACTATTGATAAACCAGTTATGGTATTTTTGGAAAGATATCTGTAATGTAAATTCTTCTGTTCTATTATCCTGTGATAATGTGCAGTGGCAGCCTGTGCCCCTTGCTGAACTGTTGGGACACCTAAGGTGACCACAACTGTTACTAAATAAGAAAATCAGCTCTTCTGTGTTCTGTGCATATAGAAATGTGGAATAACCTGTAGCATTTAGATAATGAGTTTGGGGTGGAGATGGAGAAATGCTACTTACAGTTTATTTTACACATGAAAGTATTTCACACATAGCAGAAATCGTTAGTGTAAACAAGTATCAATTAAGAGAACAAGTATGAGCATTGTTCGAGAATGAGGTAAAAGCTGTGATGTGAAAGACTCTCTTAGGCAAAGACAGATGACTGACAGTGAAAAGATTTAAAGTATTTCAATTGCCTTGCAATGAAATCTGAACCTGTGGAAACTAATAAAAATTGACTGAGCTTAATTGAGACCTATAGGTAGCAAAAAATCTTGTTTAGAAACCAAGCACTTGAACTGTCATATCTCTGTAGTTACCCAGCCAGATGGAAAAACATCAGACTGCATCCAAAGTCAGAATTTTCCGTAATATATTGCAAAAATAAATAACCTAAAATAAGCTAAAATAAAATGTTACAATAATTGTGAAGTCATGGTATCATTATGACATAAAACATAATGACAGGGGAATGTAAAGGAGAGCATATTTCTTTTTATCTCTTTATAAAATCATTTTAATACACCAGAGAGTCCAGACTGGTCTTGCTGCTCTCTATTAAATTACATTTGCCTATGCATCACTATTCTTCATCTTTTTATCCAACTTGGTGGGACTCACTGGTAAGGTACTCTGCCAAAGGGCCAAGGCCAGAGTGTCAGCATTGCCCAACATAAAAAAGAGAAATTGTGTCCTAAAGTAAGGAAGTAGAGTTCATTCTTGCTGGCTCTGGCTTGCCATAGTGTGAAGAGCTTTAGGAATTACAGTGATTCTTGCAGTTTCCTGTAGAAATGTGCCTTGTTCCACATCATCTCCAGTAAAGCTCTGTCATGGACATAGATATTCTCTATCGATCTGCTGGGCCTACTTCAGGCAGAAACATGTACTTTTTTTGTTCCTGTGTATTTTGGATGAGCTCAGAGTGGAGCAGTAGAATAAATGAAGTGTTTTGCTTCAGTCAGTCACTGAACAGTGCCAGCTATTGCATTGTGAAATACAGGTTGTAAGAATATTCTTTGGTGGCTAATGCAGTTTTTACCGATATTTTCATATACCGAAGTTCCAATGAATCAAATTATGTATATAATACAACTGGCAACATACTAGTGTATTCCATATTAGTAATGCACAGCAACAAGCAATTACATTTCATTTTTCTTTATTGACTGTTTGAGGCTTTAAAATATTCATTCAGCAAGTTAATGTCTCCTTTTTGTTATTTTTAAAGGTATGAGTACTTAGCAGGCTCATACACTAATGATTTTTAAGCTGTAATAGAAAGCACATAGGATATGAACAGTGATGTGAAATAGATTAATTAAAATCAATGTTATTTCAATGAATACTAATTGAATTATTAATGCTTGGATCAGGGTTTTCCCCCATTTTGTGATTATTCAGCTTGTTGGCTGATGTATGCATTTCTGTTGATGAAAGCCATTTCTCCATCTTCCTCAGTTGTTTTGTGGGTTTTTTTTTTTACTTCTCTCCTGCCCCTCATTAAAGGAATATATTATCGATACCAAGTAGGAGATAGGGACTTACTCACAGCCAATTTAATTTTTACCATGCTGTCTCTGTTGTCTTTTTCAGTTGTGAGTACAATGGCACACAGTATATTGCAGGTGTAGCCTAAAAGCGCTTCAAATGTGCTATGATCAAAAGTGGGGTCAGCTGGCATTGGGAGGATTGTGGTATGAGGCTGTAGTTGGGGATGGCTCTCAGAAGCTGCCAAGCCCAGGTGCCCAGTTCTGCCTCTGCAAGCCCACTGCTGCTGGGCTTCCCAGCCCATTGGCCTCATGCACTTGGGTGGAGGGAGTGGAAGAGCTGCAGAGAACCTGCTGTCTTCTTTGCTTTGCTCTGACTGCTATTAATAGCCCTTCCCCCAGGCTACTGGATCATATGATTTCAGTTGAAATAGATTAAAAGTTCCTTTGTTTTGGTGCCAACAATAATGTGATAATTTTTTTGCCAGTTCTCCAGGGTTTTTGTTTTTGTAACTTGAAGGCATAAACTCAGGGTCCGAGGGAAGGATTGTTATTCCATTGAATTTAGAGAACAGGCTCCCCCATCCCCTCATTTTAACAATTGTATTATTAGATAATAGTCTATTAAAATATGTAATTAATTTCTCATTATTTTCTGCAAACAGAACTGGGTTGCGTGTGTGTGTGTTTGCAAAGAGACAGCATCTCTTGGGGTTTTTGGTATGCTTTCAGAAAGTTTAGTGTTTTAACAACCAAAAAGAGCTGCTTTTGCAACAATAGTGCAGATAAAATAAAACAACTCCCCCCCCCTTCCCCCATAATGACTCCTGAAAGTTCAAAACAGTTTAAAAGTATTCCCAGAGTTGAGGATTGTCAACAGGGCCTTGGCAAATATGCAATAATATTTCGGACTGCTATGGAAGAGCTATAATCATATTATTGAGACCTTTGGCTAAAACATCACCTTCCATCCATCCCTTTTCCCTCCAGGGCTTTATCCCATGGTACTCTTGATGAAGATCCATGAAGAGGCCAAAATCTGCTCTTCTCAAGCTTGCTGTGTGCTGTCCTTGCTTCCCTAAGGATCTTGAACTCCACCATTCATGGGTGCTGCTTCCAAGGCTGCCCTTGAGCTTCCCGTTCCTCACCAGCCCCAGTTTGTCGTTGAGAACCAGGTCCAGTGTAGCGCCTCTCCTTGTTGGCTTCTCTTTCTCTTGGGCAAGGAAGTTATCATCCGTGCAGTCCAGGAATTTCCTTTCCTGGGTTGCTTATGCCCTTTTTTGTTGTGTCTCTAACAGTATTAGGTTGAGATACCCTCATACGTGTTAAACCTGTTGAGATTCCCCTGAGGAGCAGGGTTTAGGAGCATGAGGCCTCTGTCTGTCTGCAGAGAGCCTCATCTGCTTGGTGTTCCTCATTGGACAGCCTGTAGCACCCCCTCTATAATGTCGTCTGTTCTTGTTCTCTCTTTAATCCTGACCCATCAGCTGTCAGTCAGCTTCTCATCCATTCCCAGACAGACCTCCACATGCTCCAGCTGGTCATTGACATAAAGAGTGGCAACTCCTCCTCATTTTCTTCCTTGGCTGTCCTTCCTGAAGAGCCTGTATCCTTTCATTCCAACACTCCAGTCCTAGGAGCTATCCCACCATGCCTCTTTGCTGACAATAAGATTCTACCCTGAAGCCTTGTGCATTTCTGTCCCTCCTCTTGTTTATTCCCATTCTACGTGAATTTGCATAGGGAGATTCAAACTGTGAAGCTGACTTACTGGCTGGAGTGGCTGGAATTCCTTTATGCTGTTCTGCTCTCCTGTTGACCTGAGATCCCTCTCCAGGCTCTGATAATCTCTTGCTGCCATTGCCATAAAAATTATAGGAATGGTATGGATTTAAGTCTTTCCCTTATTCCTGTATTTTTTCCCCTTTTTTTTCCCTTGGTTTCTGCCTCTGCTGATTTTCTTATCTCTGTCATTTGGTCTGAATTAGATTTCTGCTATGTCGTGTAACAAGATTTTAGTGATATCTAGCCATTCACCTAAGTAGTTACTTCACATCAAAGATAATATTCTTACTTTGTTTGAGTAGCACTGAACAGCTTGGTGCACTTATCTTACAACTTGCTGCTGCTGTAGTGGAATGGAACTAATCAGATGTCCAGAGGAAAGAATGAGACAATACACATGTGGGACTTGGTATAATACAGTGCCCAATCTTAAATATCTCCTTTATAAACTTCAGTTCCACACGCCCATTTCAAATAGCTTCTTTTTAGATACTAGCTAAAAACTTTCATTCTAGATTTTGATCCAACTCTAAGGATCCCAAAGAACTTGTTTGAATGGGCTATCCCATCATGTTTGAATATGACCACTTTACAGATTCTTAGGCAAAGTATGAATTACTACAAAAATTTCACTCTGCTGCTTCTCAGATAAGAAAAGCTGTTTAGATATATCGAGGGTTCAAAATTCCTGTTTGTGTTCTACAACATTTCTCAGATTGTGTTTTGATAAAAGCAAGAGAAAAAAGGTTGTTTAGATTTGACTTCTTGACCATCTGCTATAAAACTAACTTTCAGCTCAACCTCAAACCGTTTTTATTCTTCCCTTAAATTCTCTTGCTGAAAGATACATTTTCATGGCTTGTAGGCATAGCTTGTATCACTCTAACTATGGATTCTTCTTCCAGGCTTCATCTTAAGAAGGATGGAATTGAGGAAGAGAGACTAAAGGATTCATCTTTGAGTAAGGGAACTTATCCTTCGGAGTTATTTCTCTCAACTTAGAAGATATTGTTCCCATTGTAATACATATAAGATTCTTATTATTTGAATTCAATGTTTTTAATAGAATTCCCCTGTAGGGAGGAAGTAGAACATATCCTAGATCTTCCTCACTTGAAGTTAGCAACAGTCAGAAACCATTTTATGTTAAATGTCTGTTTTTTTATTTCAAGGCAAAACTTTGTAATGTTATTTTTGCTCATTATGGCTGAGGAAGATTTTTTTTTTTTTTTTAATATGGTCCTTTGCACTTGGGATGATAAGTGTTTCAGGCAGTAGTTGCTGGCCTGTTCATTGTCCTGGGCTTAGTCTCCACAAGGAGACAAGCTTTTCAAGCTTGTTGGCTCATTGGTGGAGTGATTCCTGATTCAGGTCTACAGATTGTCTAGTAAAGACTCTTGGACTTGGGATTTAGTCCATCATAATAGTTTTACATACTTTTATCATACAAACATAGCATGATTCAACAGTATAAAGCAAAATAATTCTCAGTGCCTTCTCTTATGATGTTCTGAAAGAAAAAAGCTTTGAGATCCATCAACATACTATTTGATTGCTTCTTTTAACCTTTTTTTTTTGGTCTTCTGTAACTGAAGTAATTTCTGTTTAAAGTATTTTATTAAACTTTTTCTCTCTGATGATGATTCCTTTCCCCCTCCTCAGTGTTGAAAATACTGGTTTTACTTGTTGCTGTCTGTATTGGGTTGACAAGACATGGTATAACTATGCAAGAGAAGATAGAACTAATTACCTGTATTTTTCTCATTTCTAAGCTTAAGGATTGGCTCCATCAGATTTCACCTTTTGTTTATTTACAAAATTCTTTATGTCTTGTAGGCTTTTAAAGTTAAGAAAATAATAGTTTCATTACTAATGCAAGGGTAAATAAATGGAAAACCACGTTTTTGAATAATTCCTGGTGGGGTGGGGGGGCAATGGAGAGAGTAGACTTATACATTCTTCCTAGACTTTTTTTGAGAAATAATTTTTCTAAAGTAACTTTTAGTTGTTTCTGTCTCTTCAGCTGTGTCAGAATGCCTGAGTTTTAAATTGCCTGTGGTAATGAAAGGTGACATAAGGTGAAACTGGAATTTAGCATTGGGTCTAATAGGCTATTTCGTGGGACTCTGCTATCTGTATACAGACACCAGAAAGAGTAGGAGTCTGTTGTGAAAAGTTTAGAGAATGGCATGTGGACCCATTTGAAAATTGGAAGACTAAATTTGTCTTTCAAAGAAGGATATTAAAGGGGTACCTAGTATTATTTTGTAGAGGGGAATGTGTTGTAAAGTGTGATCTTTAAACAGGCTCCAAGAGGCCTGTTTGGACTTTTATGGTTTGTTTTTTGCTTTACTTTTTTTCTTGCTGGCATGATGTGGTTACTGTGTACAGAATTGACCAAAGAAGTTAAAGGTTGTTAGTCATGTTACTGGAATGAATGAATGAATGAATGAATGAATGAATGAACGTGAAAAACAGTATAGTTTTAGGGCTTGGTTACTGATTAAAACGGAATGGTACCTGTCAGAATATTGAATCAATATTCTAGGTCAGAGACTGCAAAATGATTGACTGCCAGTTTGATTCCAGAGCCGAGGTGGCCAGCACAGCAGGGGAAAAGTGTTTTTGTCTGTAATGCACAGACAAAAACTAAGAAGTGAATGAGTAAAAGATGCTTCCCTTGGTGGCTTGGTTTCTTTTTAGAAATATTCCACATATATGCAGCTGCCAAGTGGAGACCAACTGATTAAGAAAGGATAGGTTTCTGTTTGACCCAGTAGGAAATACTCTTTTTAAAAAAAGACAGAAATTGTGTAAGCATTTCCTACATCAGTAATCTGAGCAGTTGAAATTATACCTCTGGATGATTCAGCATCAGCAGGTTTTTTTAACTTTTAAGTCACTGGGATAATTTCGTCTTTGCTTGGAATATGATATGTTAAATTTTGATATATATAAACATATTTTGATAAGTTAATTTTTTTTTTCAAGTTTCTCTATTTAATTCAATAATCATTTACTGTGTATTCCCTTTGTCTTGTGTTTTGTCTATAAAATTCTTAATAGCTGATTATCCTTGACAATAACTGGCATTTGTCTTAGTTTTTTATCCAGAGTGTCAGTCCAAATGCTTGTAGGAGTTTATTGATACCGTAAACATTTTTGTTCAGTCACCAGAATCCTTATTGGAAGTTGATAGATAATGCTGTCTCTGCCATCATGCTTTCTTCAGCATCTCAGTTTAAGATGGCTTTAATAAGTTTTCTCTTAGGGAGCAGAAGCAAGATATAAATTGTTTATCCTCTTTGAAAGAGTGATCAGGGAATTTTCTCTGAAATACAGTGAAATCTCATTTCCTTCCCAGACTTAGTTGTTCACAATATTCAGATATCCAGTGGAAGGCAAAAATGTTAAGGTGTACTACTGTAGCACACCTGCTTTAATTTGGCTGATAGTAACTGTATGGTCAGTTGTGATCATATTTATTCTACAGTTTTTCTCATCTGATTGTCAAAATTCTATTCTGTTTCCTTGGCAAAGAGACGACTTCTGACTGACCTTATTACCAGAGTATATTCTATTCCTTCATTAGAATTAGCTTCTATGATAGCTTCAGTATTTTATCATTACAAACTATTCCTCTCTAGTGCTTACTTAGATCTTACTTAGACCCTACTTAGTGTGACCAGCAGGCTGAGGGAGGTGATTCTGCCCCTCTACTCTGGGACTCATGATACCCCACCTAGAGAAATGTTTTCAGGTCTGGGGCCTGAAAGGCAGATAAGGTTTGTGCAAGTCCAGAGGAGAGTTGTGAAGATTATCAGTGGGCTGGAGCACCTCTCCTGAAGACAGGCTGAGAGAGTTGGAGTTGTTCCTCCTGCAGAAGAGAGGGCTCCAGGAAGACCTTAGAGGACTTTCCAGTACCTAAAGGGGCCTACAGGAAAGCTGTAGAGGGACCTTTTACAATGGCATATAGTGACAGGACAAGAGGAAATTGCTTTAAAGAGAGCAGGTGTAGCTTAGATATTAGGAAAAAATTCTTTACTGTGAAGGTGGTAAGACACTAGAACAGGTTGACCAGAGAGGCTTTATGCCCCATTCCCCCCATCCCTGGAAATGTTCAAGTCTAGGTTGGATGGGGCTTTGAGCAACCTGGTCTAGTGGAATGCCCATGCCAGGGGATTGGAACTAGATGATCTTTCAAGTCCACCTCCCACCCAAGCCTTTCTATGATTCTGTGTTGGCAATAACACTATGGATCTGGTGAAAGCATTACAAAAGTTTCAGCAAAGGCAGAATCAAATGGGTTTGGAGATGTATCCATCTGCTTCCTTCAGTCAGGTGAAAATGGGAGCACTGCTGTTGCCAGCAAGCTTTCTTGTGCAGACCACTGTCCTTCTGGAGCAGGGGCCAGTTCATTCACCAACTCATCATACTGCCCTTGAGAAACTATTACAGCTCCACAGATTAATCAGATAGATTAATACTCCTACTCTCTGGTGATTACCAGTGATCTGTTTTGATGATTCTTATTCTGGCACTTTTCCCACTGAAACCCTCTTCCATGTTAAAGTGGAACTAATTAATTCTAGGGCAATACTTTCAGGTTGCTTTCAGGTTAGCAGTTCAGCTGGTTCATGTCTGGATGCTCTAAGTTCCACTGAGATAAACCAATTGTCCAGACTGTGTAGTAAAGTTACCTTGCTACTGGGTAAATAACCTTTTAAATAAGTGACATCATAAGTAGTTCTAGTCTTAAACATTTATGGTTCTGAGTTGCATGGTTTGGTTTTTCTGTCACAAAGATGGCATGTTTGTCTTTTACTGAAGATCGCCTGTATTTCTTCAGCAGTACTTTTAGGTAGACAGCATTCTTCTGCTCAGGGATCATGATCTGCCACGTGCTAATAGCACATGTCACTCTACTCCAGAAGTGGCATCATTGTGGTGACCACCTGTAAAACTGAGTATCTATCATATGATAGCAGCTGAGAGGCGTGAGGGTGACATACATCAGTGTACAACAATAAAGATGATACTGTGGGAATTATGTACAATCTTTAGTCAGGCTGTCCACGCTCTTTTTACAGAGACAATAATATAGATGACACATTTGTAGCAAAGTAGAAATAAACCTGCCCTACTTCTTCAATTATCAAATAATCAAAACTTGTGATTGTCAGATAATCAAAAAATCACTGCACCTCAACCATAAAACTTTATATTAAGGCGTTGTTTTTTCGTTTTCTTTTTTTTTTTTTTTTACACAAGGTTCAATCCTGTGTTGAAAATATTTTCCACTGTTGTATTATTCTGACAGCCTGGCCTAAAGTTCTAAAAATGAATTGTCTCTCTCTAATTTTTGAAAATCAGCTTTTAAAAATATGATTATGAAAAATGTTATCCTTTAATTAATTCCAGAGAGAATGCAATTGTGGAAGATTTTACCAGTATGAGTCTTCTCTAAGGAAAGGCATTTTAGAAGAACCAAGTTGGCAAGCTACTGTCTTGATTGCTAAACCCAAATACAAAAAATTCCAATTTGACTTTAGTGTAGGCACATTCTTACAGAAAACACTCAAGGTTTTGCAGTGATTTATATACTTATTTTGCCAACTCAGTTGTGTGATGTTCAATATCTTGAAGAATGAACTCCCTAGGATTAAGCACTCGGTAGACTTGAGCACCTCTTTGTTCTCTCAGATTTTGTGCTTAATTAATTTGCTATGAATTTTTGAGTGTTTTTTTTTTTGTTCATTGTGCTGCCATTAGTAGATTTATTTCTTGTTTTCTTTTTTATTTGAGCACATTATACTTGGACCTCTTAGCATATTTATTCCGTATTAGATACTAGGCTGACAAAAGTCAACCCCAAAGGGACTCTGCCATTTCCAGTTGTGTCTAAAGTAATCTCTATGCAGTTGTGAGCAGGAACTGTCCCCAAAAGCACTGAGTTGATCCTTGTGACTGGGAAACTGTGTTACAGTGGTTTGATGGTTTGTCATAACTGAGTAGCAAAAGGACAGAAGGTCTTGAAGATGAAGTATATGATCTTACAATTCAGTCAGCAGAAATAAGGGTATTCTAGAGAAAATTTAGATAAAGTGGGGAAGATTGAGTCATTCCTAATCTCCACTAGAATGACAGCAGTATTTCTAGGTTATGTATTGTTTGAGGCAAGGCAGGGTCCATTTTTGCCCTCAGTTGTGAGGGAGCAATATACCCTAAGGTATATTGCCTTCTCTAAAAGAACCAAAACCTGTGTTCCAGAAAGACCTTGGATCATTTTGCAAAGATTGTGACATTATATGTGGCTTTGTTGACCTTTAATCTTCTGGAATTATCCCAAAAAATGGATATTTCCATGTTTTATCTCATTTCTCAGGTGATAGCCACTGTACTGTCTTGCATATTGCCTTGAGATCGTTTCCTTGCTTCAGTGTGATCCAGCCCACTTTCCTGTTCTCACAACTCATAAAATGGCTGTAGTCCAACAGAAGCTGAATAGTCTCCCAAATCTCCTGGCAACACTGCTGGGAGAAGAGATCCAGTCTTTGTACTTCTTGCATCTGGAATCAGACTGCAAGGGAAATAACAGCACAGTGTATGATCCAATGGGGAATCCAGCACACAGCTAATCTGAGCCACTATGCTGTATTTCTGGAGTGATCAAGTATTCTTGAGGGATTCACAGAAAGCAAGTTGGGTTGGAAAGGACCCCAGGCTTTTACTCAGAGCATGACTAATTTTAAATTAGATCAGATCAGCCAGAATCTGGTCCTGTTGAGATTTGACGTTCTCCAGGAATGGAGGTGCCCAGCCTCCCTGGCTGCCTGTCCCAGGGACCCAGCAGTGTTGAGAGTGATACCTGTACTGTGCCCCTTCCTTCAGCATGGCCACCAAATAAACACTGTTTTTTCAGTATATAGATTTGGTGCACTTTATCTTTTATTGTCATAGAGGAACAATAGGGAGCAGGTAATATATGATTTGCAAGGTACAATTTTCTAAAGTACTCTTTTGGCCTGGGGTGAGGAAATGTCTATGGTAGCTATCATGGTGCACAGTAGTGAAAATCAGGCACCTCTGCCTCTGAGAGAGGATCACTTTGTTTGTTCTTTCTGGAATTGACACTAATGGAAAGGTGGAGAAAAACTGATGCATAAGCAGTAGTTATTTTCTGAAGGGAAATGACAGTAGTGAAACATATTTAGTATAGCAAAGAGATTGCCAAGGGAGGACATTGTTTATTTGAGGTTCTTGAAAGCTATAGACATCAAGGAAGCAGAGAAATTCTTCAGAAGGGAACATGGGAATGTTTCTAATGGTTTCAGAGAATTAATGGGATAATAAAATAATTAAGAAAGGAGAAATTTCACCTGAGGCTGTCAAATTTGACATAACTGATAGAAGGTGGAATTTCCTAGGTTATACTTGAAGAAGAATTAATTCAAGAAGTGTCAATTGGCCAATAAATCATTTCAGTTGGAAATGCAGAAGAGGTCTTAGCTTGCACAAGAAAAATCTGTTTGTTTTTGTATGTGAAAAGATCACCACATAGTATGCCAAATTCTGTTTAAATGTTGGCAGACAGGACTCTCTGAACAAAGACTGTTTCATCACTTTAAGCTCAGGCATCTTGTGGATTACTGTGCAGTGCGAATTTTATTTATTTGTATTTCAGTTGTTTTCTCTCTAATTTCAAAATGAGTTTTCCAAATGTTCTTTTTCTCCTCTATAATTTGGATTTTATTTTCTCAACTTCATGTTTTTCACAAGCTAAAATCAGCAATAAGGCAAATATTTGGCTAAGAGCTTTAAGTGAGTCGGTCTTATTTCTGGACATCTTTATTGCTACTGTCTGTATTTAATCTTCCTTTTCTTTCCCTTCCCTGTTATATTTCTGTCATCCAAAAAAGAAGTTAAACTTGATGGGATGTGGGTTGACTCCTGCCCTCTGATTTTTTAGATTTTTTCCCTCTTCAGAAGGGTTGCGGTTGTTTTAATTTTGTTTCTGCTTTTTCAGATGAGGAACGACCACAAAACATATCTGCAAGAAAGATCCCTCGTTTTCTGTGGTGTGTGTGATATTCTGCAGCAGAGATAATACTATCAATACAATGCTACTTCTATCAGTGAACTAAGATTTTTGTTATTTCAGCTTCTTGTCTGTGTAGTTTTTCTGCAGTTTCTGCTGTGGTCCCAGACTTGTGACAAGGGCTGTTTGCCACTAAAGGGGATCAAATCACTGGTTTAGTTTGGAGGAAAGGTAATTTCCAAGCTGTTTTTACTTGATATTTTACTTATGTCAATTCGTGGTAACTCAGAGAGCCTACTGGATTTTGTGGAATCTGCTGTGTTTACAGTTGATGTCAGTGTTACCAGTAAGTAACCAGCAAGGCCACTGTGGAACAGGGGTGACATTATCAGTCATCTTTTCTCCTGTCTGGACTTGCAGGCAAGAGAAGTACTCTCACTTGTCTGAGCTAGTGTAGGAGGTTGTATGTGTACATAGATAAGAAGAAATGACCTTTATTTATGGGGAGAAATCCTTCTTCCATTTGAAACTGGCAGGCTGAGTAAAACAGTTGCAGTTCTCCTTCAGTAAATGCAATGATGCCAGTCTTGCCTCATGCAAACCTTTAAACAGTTATTGCAAGGCAAGGCAATTTCTGTTCACTGGCTGGTTTGCCGATTTGGACGTGGTTTCAGCTGCTTCTTTGAAATTCCCATTGAAAATTTTGAATTTAAAATGAGGCAGCATTTTAAGAATACTCATTTTTGCAATTGTCCATTGTATTGGTAAGATAGAACAAGTATGGTAGCAATTTTGTAGCAATAGTTTACTTTTCATTTCCTTTCTGTGCAGTAGGATTCATTCTCTTCTGTGGCATTCTCTTCTACTTGAAAAGCTTGACACTAAGTGGATATATATTTTTAAATATAGACAGGAAAGCTATTATTTTTTATTTAGCTTTTACTGTGTAATGGAATTTGTGACAAGGTTATTTGCTTCAATATAATTTTGTGTACTGATTAGTGTTCTTTGGAAAGGGCCTTGAGGCGTGTTGCACGAAAGATGCTATATAAGTAGGGAATGGAAGGGTAAACGACCTTCATTTAAATGCAGTCAAGTAATCATTATCAAAGTTTTAAGCAATTTGAACTGCCTAACAGGAGGTATGATGACAATAATTGCCAATGTCCTTAAAGGACAGCTGTACCCATTTGATCACTGCCACATGCTTGAAGTTCATAAAAAGAAAACCACTTTGCACAGTCTCTATGTTGTATTTGAAGATAACTGTTTTAAAAACAAACAAACCAACCAGACAATCAAAAATAAAACCAAAAACCAAACCCAAACAAAAAAACCAACCAATGAAAACCCAAAAAACCACCCCAAACCAAGCAACACAAAAACATATATTTCAAAATATCAAATTTGAAGGTCTCTGCATGTAAATCAACAGAGTTTTACCATACAGCAGTGTAGATGCCAACACCAAAAAGCATGAGTGAATGATAAAGTTAAAAGAAAGAAAAAAGTGCATTAGTATTTAAGTAGGAGTGAGACAGGCAGTGTATATCTAAGAAGGAATGGTTCTGCCATGCAAATGAAAGGAATGCTGCACTCTGCTATGTTGTTCTGAGCTTAACCTGCAGGTAACTTGGGTCCAGGAAGTGAGTTATGCTGAAGGACTGAGACAAAATGAATTCATAATTCTATTTACTTTTTTCCATACTCAGAATCATCTTGAAGTACACGCCCATATGGACATGCACAATCAAAAATGGATTTTGCCCATTTTCTGAGGTGCATATCGTGGAGCTTGGTCCAGCTTGGGACCAATAGTTCATTTCTTAGTGTGGCTCTGTGCCAAGTTAATATTTCCTGTCTTTATCATAATGTTCTTATCACTGGCCTAGTCCCACCAGCTTTCCACAGGCTAAGAACTCTATAACCCTTCTGAGATGGGTACATAAAACACATAAGGGCCTAGGGAATCTCTAAGTCCAGTCTGCTACTGTCACCATATATTATAATATAAAATGATAAAGCTGTGTCTTAACATGAGCTAATTATTTTTGTCCTTCAGGACTCCAGTTGGCTGTTCAATAATGTTATTGCCCTGGGAGTTACAAATCTTCTAATTTGCAGCATAAAAATATTTATGGCTGTTTTATACTTATTTGTTCTTGTGCCAATGTTGTCTTTTTGACTTCAATAGTTTATCTCCAGTGTATATGCTTTGCTGATTGTATTTTTACAGAAGAGTCATATTCCTATTCAGTCTTGGCATGGTAGACCAAGCCACTGTTTTTTATTCTCTGTGGATGTACACTCTTCATTCCCCAGTGTCATTCCTATAGCCCTTCTTTGTCCTTTTTCCAGTTTAAATTAATCTTCCCTGAACAAAATCAGAATTACTGTATTTGTGAGGTTCCACTTGGATATGACATTAATACTACCTGGAAAAAAATATATTCCTGTTTATATTCTGCAACTGCATAGCTTGTTTTCATATTTACATCTAATTAGTTGGTGAAAGTACATCTTCCAATCAGTTTATACATTTCTGAGTTTTTTACTTTTTCTCTTCTTTGTGCTTAAGTTTCAATTTGTTCCTTTTGTTTTTTCACTGTTATCTCATAGTTGATAGTACTACTTTCTCTTCATTACCTTTGCGTACTTGAACCATGATATTTTACCAGTATGATATTTTGATTTTTCTTTCTACTGGTGGTATCTCCTAATTTTGTGTCATATGCAAACTTCCATTGTGTCTTTCTGCTGATGTTATATTCGTACTCAGTAATGAAGTTAGGGGAGTTTTGCAGACTGATCTATGAGGAGTTTCATTACCAAGTTCATTAGGTCCTTTCAATACTGTCCTTATATCACTTTTAATATTTCCATAACTAATTCACAGTTCTTTTGCTAATTCCTATTTTTCCAGCTGTAATAAGGTAACACACACACAGAGTCATATATATGTATATATGTGTGTGTATATATATATATATATATATATATATATATATATATATATATATATACATGCTGATGTGCAGTTAGATGATTCAGTAATTTCCTTTGCACAAAATCAGCCATATTGTCAAAGAAATTAGCTTGGCATAGATTGTTTTACCTCAGTCATTATATGCTTAATCCCATTCTTCTGTTATATCTACATATGTATTTAAGCATTTAATTTGTAGAAGAATTATTGTTTGGATCAATTTACCTCTTCTGCCTCCTTAAATACCGGTGACTCCCCCTCAGTTCCTGCCAAGTCCTGATAAAACTGTGGAGATTTAATGAATAATTCCTACAACTGCTCCAGCACACTTCATCTGTTCCCCCGTGTCTATTATTTTGACATGACCTGAGTGTTTTAGCCAACCTATCCCTTTTTATGTTTTCACAGTCTATAACGTCATCAGACACCCCTTTCCATCTATTTTTGTTTTTCCTAAAGGACACATGCATTTTGGTATCTGTGTTTCAGCCCTTCTTGCTGTTTCAATAGCTTTTGCTTTCCTGCAATAGCTTTATTCATCATGCAGCACTCCAAACTTTCCCATTTTGTTTAAGAACACAGGTAGCAGAACAACAAATCCTAAAAGTATTTCTTACTGATTGGATCCAGTTCCCTAATGAGTCTATACATCAACCATGCTATCTAATTGACAATTATTTGCATAAAAATTAATATTTTCTTCTAGATGTCCTTCATATTCCCCCACTCTGTTCTTTAAGCCATTATTGTGACTCTGTTTTCTTGATTTTCCCCTTCCTTTGAATCAAATCCAGATGTTGAAAATATGTGCTTCTCCCAACAGTCTTCCCTTCTTTTCTATTTTACCACAAACAATTACTTGCATAGATGTTGCTCATTAATGAAGGGAGAGATCTCAATATAAATTTAGGGAAACAGTATGTAGAATTGTAAATTGTATTGCAAAGTTAAAACTCAAAATTTGCCTTCTGAAAAGTTGTTTTCAGTTTTTTTGATAGCTCTTTCTCTGTTTTGGACTTAATTTTTTTAAAAGTAACATTCTAGTGAGAATTTGGAGAACTTGGAATATGTCTCATTGTGTTTTAAGTTGATCTACCATGTATCTTACCCATGAAAAAATAAATGTCTAATACGTAGGAAATTGGCGTAGATATTTCATTGTTGTAGCTAAGTAACTTAATGTCAGTGAAATTCTTCAAAGTTTTGCTTTTCCTCTGGAGTCTCCCAGGGTTCATCTATCCATAAATTAAATGGAGCCAGGGATTACACCCAAGTGTGGACTCAAGACCACTAAGCTCCATTCTGTGCCACTTGTCCTCTGGGCTGGAGACTCAGACCTGGCCCACTTTATTTGTTAGTAGCTTAGAAGTTAATTCTGGAAAGAAATATCTGCTAAGTTCCTATCTGAATGTCTTGCAGGAAATATCTTTCCCCCACAGCTAGATGTAAATAATGTTTGTTTTATTCTTAATTAGTAGGAAGGATTGATGGTAATCATGGCAGGTGGGAAGGGTTTGGGATGAACATTTATGTCTGAGCTGTTGAGTTTTTCAGCCATCAGCCTACTTGCATATCAATTGCATTAACTTATTGTGTAGAATGGGAAGGAGCAATGAAAGTATTTTTTTCCTGAATTTCTGACACAGTCACTGTCCTAGGCTCTGTGTGAGAACTGGGGTCCTTTAGAATGAAGAATGTTGTTCCTGCATATCTGATGAAAAGACACTGTCCTAGTTTTTGTTCTTTCTACATGCTCAAAACTCTTCCACAAATTGTTCATACCAAAGTCATCCTCTTTGTACCTTACTGTCTTTACTATGAGAAAAGATGCTGCTGTTCTCTCTGGACCATCAGGAAGCCCTCTTTTCTGTCCTCTTGAGAAATAAAGCTAGCCTGTTCTAAATGAATGACTTCTGCATGGAGAGGGAGGAAAAAGAAGCATAGTTTTCAGTAGAAAAAAAAAAAATTAGGATGCTTC
Source organism: Fringilla coelebs (assembly GCF_963513975.1). Classification (NCBI taxonomy): domain Eukaryota; kingdom Metazoa; phylum Chordata; class Aves; order Passeriformes; family Fringillidae; genus Fringilla; species Fringilla coelebs. Next base: position 17,585,393 of record NC_140035.1, on the reverse strand, counting down.
TTTGAACCAAACAGATTTTGTTTGAGCCTCCTGAGATTTTCTTACCACTGTTTTCTAATGAAGCTGTATTTACAAGATTATTTTACCATCAAAACTCAGCTGCATTTAATTCCACTGGATTGCACTTTTGTTACTTTGAGCAGACACTGATGTGTATATCAGCTCTACAGAGTTCTGATAGAGATTTAAGAAACAAACATCATAAAACAAACATGTCAGTAAAAATTCAATTATAAGTCAAAAGGTCTTGTAGTTTAGATTGAGGAAAAAGAAAGGGAAAGCTAACAAAAGAAGAACGTATGTATATTTTTAGCCACAAAAGGGTTTTATATATTTTCTGTGCCACGGTGCTGTATTATCTCATAGAACAGGTAAAAAAAAGAAATACTGCAAAGAGCAACTTGTATGAGGGCATTTTTTTTACATATAGCTAATTTACAAAATTCAGATGCTTACAGAGCTAACACAGGTAATTTTAGTAAGAAAATTGCAGGAAAGCAACAAATAATTAGAGTAATGATGAATTTCTATGGCTCCACTGGGGGTATCCTTTTCAAAGAGACAATAGCTTAATCCAAAGTTAAAAGCTGTAGAAATAAAAAGCAAAATTTTAAAATTACTAATGGACTTAAAGTCTATGCAATGCCATGGCAACTTTCATTCATGCCCAAGTAGGTTTTGGAGTCTCCTTCACTGGAGATACTCAAGAACTGTCTGAACACAGTCATGTGCCATGTGCTCTGAGGTGACCTTGCTTGAGCAGGGAGGTTGGGCCAGGTGATCTACTGTGGTCCCTTCCAACCTGACCCATTCTGGGATCTTTTTTCCTTTGGGTTCTTGCATTTGAGGAGATTGATTTGATAATGAAAAACTTTCTGCTGTCTTGTTTATTAGTTTTGAATCTTCTGATGTATTTAGCACCACTGCAGAGAAAGGTCAGATAAATACAGTTAAAAATTTTTCACCATTCTCTATTATATTACTTATTATTACAACACAACTATTGGCTTTTCTGCACTGGGAGCTACCTCTGACCATTACCTTGGTCAAAGCTGAAATTTCTGATTTCAAGTAGAGTAACAGCATTTTCAGTAGGAATCTGGTGATGATCTTGAGGAGGACGGACCACTAGGAACTGCAATTGCTCCTTAGTTTGTACTTGTCCTGGGAAAGTAACTGCTATATTTCTATTATCATGCTTAGGCATTAGGCACAATTTTGACTTTATAGATGGCACCAAAAATGTTGAACACTTCATGGGCTTCATTTAAATCATAAGTTACTTTGTTGAAGCTGAGTGTATGTATGTCCTTTCCTGGTAGTAAACTGTGTGATAAGAGTGCAGAGAAATCTGAACCTCAATTTCCACATTGGCAAAATCTTTTCCAAGACTCAATTATAGTATGAGTAAGGTAAGCAGTGCTTTGAATAGATGCAGTATTTCTCACTAGTGAAGTGAAAGTGAAACTAAACATGGTATTTTTCCTGTGTAAATCTCCTAATACTACAATTATGATTTAGATGTCATGAATCAGCAGACAAACAAGTCTGTAGAGTTGCTGTACATGAAGCAAGTTATCTTATTTAGCCACATATTGAGAGTAACTCAATTTCCTCCTTGCATGTGATATTTTAGCTAAGCAGTAACTTAATTTGAATACACAAAGTAGTAAACTGCTATCTCTTGGAATCAATTGTATGGAGACATTTAGTCAATGCTGTTTGGAAAGAATAAGTTCAATATATGCTGTCATACATTAATAACATCTAAGTTATTTTCTGGACCAAATGCATTGAAATGTTAGTATATGCTTTTCCTGAAGTGTCTGTGAGCATTTTCCTTTAGACTGTATCTGACCGTTTTTGTGATAAGCTGGCTAGTGCATGGATGGCTTTTATGTGTGAGTGGCTACATTTTATATTACCTAGAATAAACAAGGTTACATCTTAATAATGCTTTAATAGGGGTTTCATTGATTATGTGTCACTCCTGTTAGTTCATAGGAGTTTCTATTAAGCATTTACTTGGGTGCATTTTCTGTGATTATGGCAAGCATTCAATGGTTGGACCTTGTTCATTGTCTCTATTTAGCATTATCTCCTTTTTTATCTTTATACATGTTTGTGGATGAAGTGTTATTTCTCAGGGAAGTTTGCAACAGTGATAGGAATATTGCATTTAAAAAATTGAAGGAAATTTGTGCCCTGTTACAGATCATACTAATAGATATGCATGCCTATTTGTTTGAGAGAATAATTTTTTTCTTACCCATCCACAGCCATTTCAAATGCAGCATGCAGTGCATCAGTTCTATCAGACACTCTGTGTAATGTGTTCACATAAGCCTCTCAAGGCACAAATCTTGAATGTACAGGAGTTGTTTTATATTCTAGGCTTTTAAAACACTGTACTAACTGTACAGACTGTATCAGTCTGATAGTTTGGGGCCAGAATTATAAAACATAAAAGTGCAAGGCTGTGTGAAAGGTGAGATCTTTGTATTTGAATTTTACTTGAATTGATCCATAAAGTTATTTTTAGAAGTTACATTCTCATAACATCTACATAATCTGGTTTACTCTAATCTGATTTTTCCAAGCTTTTTAAGCAGTGCTGAAAATTACTTTAGGGAATAGATTTGCTTTCAAACTGAGTTTTCAAAATAAAGTTCGGGTCATTGTGTTCCTTAAGAGATTGGCTGAATGCCACTAATAGTATGTTGTGACTGTTTTTAAACCTGACAGTTGGCTACAATACACTTGAGTAACTTCCAGTTTTATTGTCAAGCCAAGGTATGATTTCAGTAGAGATGGTATCTGGCATCTACAGAAGATATTATCATCAGTTAGAAATAAGAGGCACTTCATCATTTTTTGCAAGTTTACTTATTAAGTTGAGCCCTGCATTTGAATTAAGTTTGTACTTTTTTTTTTTTTAATGTAAGTTTGCTGTTTAGAAGCCTTTGAGGTGTGACATGAATATCAATATCAACAAAGGTCATGGAACACATTGAGTATCCCAGTTTTGGAGATGCTTTAAAATAATGTTTTCAGATTAAAATAATTAAAATTCAGAATTAGTCGCATTGACCTGAGAAAAAACAGATTTGTTGACATAGACAATATCCTTTATTAGATTAGTGGCTCTAGATGGAACTGTTGAAGAAGTGTTTGCTTAACATCTTTTTTATAAAAGGCATATTCATTACTACCATTGCTTTTCATGTAATATGGATGGAGTCAAAATGAAATTCTGCACCAGCACATTCCTGGTTGCTGAGAGATGCTAAGTGAAGAACACTACCAATAGAGAAAGTGTCACTTCCAAATCTAGTTTTTTAAACACCTCTAGAGAATCATGCCATTACACAGACAAGAAGCCTTTGAGATCGCACCTTCTCAGGCAGTTCTGTTTCTTCCTAGTTCATGTTAGATTAACAGAATTAATGGGATGACTTTCTTATCATGCCTTACTTCCCAAATGTTAACACTTGCTTAACTGTGGGTAGTTGATATTCTTTTTTCCTTCTTTTTTTTTGAGGTTTTTAAAAAATTGCCAGTTCAAATTACCAAAGTCAACATTGCTTAAAGCATATACATCTTTCTTTTTTTTCCTACAAAATTTTGTTATTATAGAGTAAGATGTTAGAATGCATACTAATAACAAACCTGATTCTCCCCTGACATGTCCATTCATTTGAAGAGAATTGTGCTGCAAGACAATTGGATACTTGGGTCTAATAGTAAACCACCATGCTGTGGCTGTGTTTATGATCTTGTGAATTTGAGCTGTACCATGGAGGTCTCCAAAACATTAAACATTTGTGAACCAATTTATTCAAGCTGATGAACATCAAAAATCGAGAGACTTAAAGCTATTAAAGAGAGCAAAAGATGTAGATTTAGGTCCATAAGGAAGTTTTGAAAATCACCAGTTTGTGTCCTGCGGTCACATGTGTGATCTTGACTCTTCAGGAGCTGTGAACCAGTCTTTGCATGGGATGGAGGGTGTATATCTATATGTGGATAGAGGTACCAGACCTCATGATTTACCAAATGAGATCTTTTATTCTAAAGGGCAGCCAACCTCCTGATGCCTGTGGCTGGAGTTAAGGGGGAGAAGCAGAATGCAGGGGCTGGTAGTCTCCATGACTGAGTTTGATTCTGCCCAACTTCTGACATTGGCCCAGCCAGGACCCCAAGAACTGCAGGCTGAAGGGGGCAATGTGACACCTTGGTGACAGGGGCAGTGTGGCTGACTAAAAAATTATGTGAAATAATATGCAAGTCTGACTTGCTTCTCTGGCAGAGTGGAAGTTGGGATGCAGTTTCTGATGTGAAGTGAGTTAATGGTGGAGATGGGATGTTTGTGCACAAATCCAGGTATGGGTCTGCAAGCCCATCTCTGGCTACCATGTGCAGCAGCAACAGCAAAGATGGTCATGCATCCCATGTTACAGAAATACATTAAAATTTATAGTATTTATTTGTAAACTCACAGATCATGTGCCATACTGTGTAAAGTGTGATTTTTTTTTTCCTTCTGGTTTAATGTTCAGAGTTAGTGTCATCCTAATTAGTTTCCACTGACAGAATAAATATTGTTCCATCTGTGCACTATTACAGTCAGCAACTGAAGGTTTGAAACACTTGAGCAGTGGATATCAAGTAGTCTGTAAAGGGACTGGAAAGCAACTCATTTTAGATTATTTTGCATATATCACCATTCAGAAGGAGGTTATGGGAGCAACTCTCATTTGTACTGCTATCATCCCAAAATTATGCCAAATTTTGTTCCCTTTTTTCAACAGAATTTACTTGATAATGATCATGAATAATGAAATTAAAGGATTTCATGCTTTATGGCAACACAAAGCCTTTTATTTTATTTTTAACCAGTTTGCAAATATGTTTTAAAAGGGAAACGTTTATTACCAAATGCTGAGAGTGGGCCAGATGAACTAATATCCTTATTTATTAGATATTCCTGAGGCAAGAGGCAGAGCAACTTGTCAGGAATCTCCTTTCCTTTTCCTGTGCACTTTACCATGGAAAAGAAAATGTACATTTGTAAAAGGTAACTATTTAAGCCTAATTCCTGGAAATTTCTTTGGATGTGATTAAAGCAAATTAAAAGGCAAGTAAACGCTGTATTTAGAATTCATGTTGTTGTGGAGGGCTTTCAAAAACTTGTCAGGCAGGAGAAACAGGCGCATAGACTTCTCTGTAAGACATATATCTGGCTTCTGGCTGCAAGTCTGTCTGACATTGAAAATATTTCTTGTGAGTAATAATCCTTTACTTTATGTGATGGAATTTTTCCAGTTCAATTTCTTGTAGCTTGATTAAACAAATTAATTTTTACATAGTTGGAAGTCAGCACAGCTCTTCATAAAGTTGTTGCTTAGTATTTAAAAAACAGTCTTAAAAGAAGATTGACATCTCAACTATTTGAAAAGAGACAAATCCCAGGCAATATCCTTAGGAAATGCCATAGACTATATAAATCCGATTACTCAAGTTCTTTCTTAGCTGAAACAGAACAATATGTGATGCTATCTATGAAATGTATAGCTAATACCCTCAAGTATCCGAAAATATTCAGTATCTGCATATTATACTAATGACTAAAGCTGTCCAATCCATTTAGATACCTTTTCCGTTTCCCTCAGCAACATTAGTGGTAAATGTAAATATTTCATTAGCAATTCTATAATAAGAAATTTTAATTTGCATAGGTTGTTATAGTTAAAGAACATGCATTCAGCTTTGGAGAGTTATTGACTGCAAACTTAATTTTCAAACCTATAGAAACCTGTGCAGAGTTCCTGGGGTATGTTTGGGGTTTGTTTCATTTTTAGATTCAGGGGTTTGTTGTTTGGTTTGGTTGATTGAGTTTTCCTATATGTTAAAGTTATGACATATAAAAAAAATATGCTCCTGCTCTTCCGTGGTTTTTAACATTGACAAATTGTACATTTTACTTTCATTATATTGGGTTTTCTCTGATAAAGAATAAAACTTTTGTATACATAAAGGAGGAAAAGCAGCATTTATTGGGAAATTACCAATTCAACCTTCGTTACTTGAAGCTTGTGTTATTTCTTTAATAAATTTTGGTATATGGATTCAATTATATGGCATCTTTAGAAAACTGGAACTTGTAAAAAATATGGCCTTAGAGAAATGTTACTCTAAATCATGTTTAAATACTTAGACTTCTGTCTTACTGAAACATATGTTCTTTGGATTTAAAAAGAGCTAGAACGATGAATATTGGCACAATTAGGAAATGACGTTGTATCATTGATTGATAGGTAGTTGAATGAAAACAAACTGAAAGGCTTTTAGAAGTAAATGTGTGTTCTACTGCTTAGAAAAATGCTCTTGTGTTTACCTGAGTTATAGGAGAGTTACGGAGGTGAGAAGATGTGCCTTTCCTTTCTCTGTGTAGATGGTTCATGTCAGTGTTCTCACCGTGGAGTCAGTCATAGAGAGAACAGGCTCACCCTGAAAGAGAGTGCAGTTTAAACATTTCACAACTTATTTATGTCATCTTTACACCAGAAACGAACAATTGAACAAATGGAAACCCATCAAAATTAAATATGTGCTGAAAGGGCATGCTGGCCTTTAATGTTGATGGTCTGGCAAGAACCCCTTATTTATTTAAGCTTTTTTAAAACCGATTTCTGTAACCAAAGAGATGCCCATCTCTTAGAAATAATTTAAAGGTTATAATTGCAGAAAGGCTGTTTTATTATTCTTAAACCATTTTGTTGATTCTCCCCCCACCCTTTTTTCCCCCATTTATTATGTGTTCCCTAAAGGCCTCCTACACATTGAAGTTCACAGTGAAACTCACTAGTGGGGATGAAGCAGAGAAGCCACTGCAGGACTCCCTGTTTCAAAGCTGAACCAATATTCACCATTGACACATTCATTCATCTGTGCAGGGTCATTGGAAATCCTCTTTCTCTAGTTTTGCCTTCCCTTCAGGGAGCAATGCTTAAAAGAGCAAACCCCTGGTGTGAAGAGATAGAAGAATTCTCAGCGTGGCCAGTGGTGCCAGGAATCGAATTAAAGTTGTCCATTTGCAGATGACTGTATACTCAGCTCCCAGCATATTCAGCTGTGGGGCTTGATGCTGACGTTTTATTTGAAATGTTGATGATGGCACTTGGTTGTATTAAAAAAAAAATGGGGGCAAAAAGTATTTTCTCAAAAAAAGAGAAAAAATGCTGAATTTCAAAATGTGTGCAGTTCCTGCTGTTCCTTTTAGGTCTGGAGGTTGTTAAGGATCACATGCCAGGGAGGTAAATAATTACAGAATTTACTTCTTTGGGTAATTTAACACTTGTCACTTGTTCTGCTATTGTTGACATCTCTATTTTGGCATAAATCAGATTTTGACATTACTAAACCTGCAATTTTGTTTTTCTTCACACACATTATCTCTTCCATGTGAAAGGCACTGGGGAGACACGGGCTGCCATGAAATCTGAAATGCCTGCAGTCAACACGAAGAGCCCCCCTTTATTTCAGTTTCATTTCCTGTTAATAGAGATGAACTTGGTGCACATTTGGGCACATTTAGAAATTGTCAAACAGAGATTCTGTAAAAGGAGTTCTAAGAATTTAAAGAAGTCTCTGTCAGTTTGGAGGATGAAAGGATAAGCATAGTTAACCGTTTGGTCACCTGCCCAAATTCCCATCCCAGCAAATATAGTCCCCACTCGTGTAGGCGGTGGAGGAGTTGTCGCGGTATATCCCTGTCCTTCATGACTGGTAGAAGGTTTAATTCTTGTGACTAATTTCAAAGAAATCTCAAGCAAAGGGTATTTCTGTGAATAACGGTGGCACGATCTGCCACCAACATAAATCGCAGTTTCTTCAAGGAGCATCAGGAAAGGAAGGTGGAAGAAAGAGTTGGAGGCTACAAATTACACCACTGCCTAATTATGCAGCTTTATTCATATGACTAACGAGATATCCACATGCATTTTAGCAACACAGAGGCCTAAATTATAGACATTCATAACAACTTGAAGAAGGGAGCAAAGGAACTGTTTAAACAATTTGAATTCTCTGTCATAGCAACTTGTGACTTTAGATAGAGCCATCCCAGAAGTACAGATTAAATTTTCCTTTTCAGCTAAATCACACAGGTGGTATCTTTATTCAGTACATATAAAAGTAAGTTCATTGTACATCCTGTAACCAGCACTTCTATACCCAAATATGTTAGGTGTTATAAAGAGGTAACATTACAGTGAGATATTTTAATCTAGTTGAATGACCTTACACAAGGGGAAGCATTTTTCCAAGAGGGGCAGCCCAGTAATGAGGGTGAGGTGTGTCCTAAAACGCCCCAGAGCTCATTCTAGCTTATCAACTACTGCTGCAATTCCTAATTTGTGGGGCACTTGTGCTTTTTCTGGGCAGTCTGTCATTTAAAGTGCTGTGAGAGACAGTTTAATCATTTTAAGAGTATGCTGTGTAACTGATCTTAGAAGTGCCCGGTACTCACCAGAGATTTATTGAAAAAACATTTGTACCATGACTGTCTTTCCTTTGAAAATAGTCCAAATATTAAAAAACGCAGTCATGCTCAGCAGCAGTTTTCATTGATGCATTTAGAGCATTCCTCCTCTTTAGCATCCAGACCTTTTTTAAGAAATGTCATTGCTGGTTATCCTCAATACAAAATGGCCCATCAAACCTACCTTGGTGCAACCTTACCTCTTAAATATCAACCCATGCCCCGTAACCATTTGTTATCAAGTACCTTTCAGTTCAGGCATGGCAAACTCAGTTTAATATATAGAATTTAAAAAAAATGGATAGTACTCTAGGCAATTTTTACTAAATCAAATATAGGATATTTACTTGAAATGTTTTGGATGCATTCTTGAAAAGGTGACAAAAGATCTTTGCATAATAATGTGCCTAGATAATTATGTGCCTAATGAAACCCATGAGAAGTTAAAAAAAAAGGAGAAGGAAATACAAACAGCTAACAAAAAATTGAAGTAAGGCCATGGGTAAATTTAAGTTTTCCTTAACCTTACCTTTGTACTTATAAAATACTTGAGTATGAGTATGAGGTTCTGCCTCGTTTTCCTGTCTTTTGTGGACTGAAGTTCCTAAAGTCTTCATAAATGTGATTTTCTTGTTCCTGCTGTCTGCTCTACTCTTTATTCCCAATATTAACTATATCCTCAGAGCAGCTAACCCCACATACTGTATGGTAGGTTAGGTATTCACTTGCCACTTAGCAAGTGCACTGACAGACTGAGATGGGATTTCTCCACATGAATTTCATAAGCCATTGGGATTGAGTGTGTTGAAGGGCTGTGCTGTATCTGCAGTTAAATTCCTGAAGTCAGTGGCTATCACCCAACCTGGCCTTAAGTACATGAAGAAACCAGAAACAAGCTTGATAGGTGGTAGGAACAGGATGCTGCTTTGTTCACTTCAAAAACCTTTGCTGTCCTATTTTCTGACCACCCTTTAGCGCTGCTGCTCTTGATTTGGCAGAGCTTTAAGTTTGAGATAGAGGACAGTGCAGAAATGCATGTAAAGAGCTGAGGAATGGGGAAGGGGAGAAGGAGGTCATGTATGTCACATACAGGAAGAAAGATGCATCTGAAAGATCTATGTCTGTTGGAGATCTCCTGTCTTGTTGCCAGTGAATAAACTCTTAACATGGCTTGAGTATAAAAGGAATTAACTGGTTTTCTTTTTTTACATTTTTTGTTAAAACTGAATCATTCTCTAGGCAGAAATAATATTGCTGTATACCTATAGTGCAGCAGGAAGGTTGCTGAAAAAAGGGTAATTTAGAATTTCTCAAAAGGATATGCATTCAGGATTGCAGTTGGTATAGTCTGTACTGGGATAGTCCAGAATGTGGGGGTGCTTTTCTGTTTGTGTGATTTTTCTGTGTGTTAATTCTGGAGGAGACATTGAGCCATCACTAGAGATAAACATCATCTTTGCTCTGGGAGGGGAAATAAATATTTGTGTACATTTACATGTATGTATACATGGAAAGAGAGAGAGATTCTCTGAATCAAAGCTTCATGATTCTTCTCTTTAAAATCCACATAAAATACAAATATAGAATCAAAACTGTAATAGTGGGGAACATATTTCCCATCTCATGCTGCAGGGCATAAGCTAATCTGCTGCTGAGATCAGGCAGGAACCCCCCTTCAACCCTGTGTTGTTTTTCATTACACAACTGGCTGTTTACATTATGTTTTTTATTAGAACTTGATTGTTTAATGACAAAGATACAGAGTTATGCTAAAATAAATAGAAAGCTTTATAGTGGAGAAGGAGAAAATAGACTCAATAAAAAATAAAGACAAAGACTGCTACATTCTGCTGCACTTACCCCAATCCCTCCAAAGCCTGCAAATGTGTTCCTCACTTGCACATGCCTTTGCTTTATTAACCTCCATCCCCCAGAAAAACCTACAGCTGTATTGTATAGGTCCTGGTGGTGTTCCTTTTGCTTCCTTCATTTCATAAGGCGATATTTCCATGAGCAGTTTCAGTTAGGTAAGTGTGTACTAGACTACCTTTAAAGAAAGGACTGCTAGGCAAGTCTGTGTATTTCAACCAGACTGAAATGAAGGGAATATTGTCTCCCTTAAGATAAAGGATTGCAGTTCTGTTGGACAAATGTTCTCATCTGCAGCAACTCATCTATTATGTAGCTTTTGTAAATGTGTTATAATAGAACAGTAGCCTTGGCAGTCTGTAAAGTTGGTTTGTGTGCAGTTGTTTGGACAAATGATTGCTTATATTGGAACAATTGAGTTTATTTTTGGGTTGGGGTCTGGGGGGTAGGGTTTGTTCCTTTGAAAAAAACAGCAAAAAAAGGCTATGCAGGACAGCAAGTGAAATAATTTCATATGATATTTCATCTAAGCTGCTTTCTACTCCACACAGACACAAAAAAAAAAAAAGGAGGAAAAAAAAAAAGCAGTAGATTTATAGAATGGTTTAGGTTGGAAGGGACCTTATAAGTCACCTAGTTCCAACTTCTCTGTCATGGACCTGCCATGCCCTTCCACTGGATCACATTGCTCAAAGTGCACCCAACCTGGCCTTGAAAACTTCCAGGGTTGGGGCATCTACAGATTCTCCAAGTAAATTGTTCTAGTGCCCCATCGCTGTAAAGAACATCTTCCTAATACCTAATCTAAACCTGCCCTCTTTCAGTCACTACTTGCCCTTGTAAAAAGTGCCCCTCCAGGTCTCTTGTCCCCCTTCATGTGCTGAAAAATCACCATAGAGAGAGAAGAGAGAACAGAAATCTGAGGTGTTCTGTACTCAAAGGTACCCTACAATTGTTTATGGTACTTTTTGCTGAAGGGCAAATTTTGGTGGATGCTGGGTCCCAGTTGGAGAAGGTGAGCTATGGTACTGTAATTTAATTGATGGAGAAGAAAGTGTCTATGCTACTGCAGAAAGCGCCATTAGTTTTGCATGGAGTCCTGTTTCTGCTGTTTATGCTGTCTTGTGGTGGAGTTGTCCTGAGACAAGCCACTCCAGGGCTCCACACTGGTTTTGATGACAGCAAACATTCCCACTAAAGCTGTCATCTCCTGCTTGGCCCTGTGGAGAGTCCTCAGCATCTACACTGTGGTTGATGGCAGCACCTTAAAATATGGGTGTTAAGGTTTTTCTCACTGTCCTTTTTATAGGATGCTGCTGCTCTTTCTGACCATTTCAATGTTTTGAGGCAAATTCTGCCTGGAGTTCAACCTGCCCCTGTAGCTTCACCTCCTTCTCTGACTTCCTACGCTTTTGCAGTTTCTTATGCTAGTCCATACTCATGTATATATGACACGCCGTCTCAGGGTAGCAGCCTGGAGTAGTGTAAAATTTGATAGGTCCTAGTTCTTCAATGGAAACTCCTCTAAAAGTCAGATCAGACTTTTGTGATCGGGCTAAGAAGGCTTAGAGATATCAGGAGGAAAAAATCTCAATTTCTGTTGAAAGTCAGGCATTGTTTGGGGTCAGCATCTTAGGTGAGCAGACTGGTGTTTTGTAGACTTGATAAAATACAGAGGATCTGAGGCAGAAAAGTGATTCTCTAACTTATTGTTGTTTTTGTGGTAGTGTTAGGCTACACAGGGAATACACTGAAGGTTCCCCCCTGCTTTAATTTTGTGTCAGGAGTAAGAAAGGATGGTAACAATAGCTTCATAATAATGCCTGAAATGCCTCGTATGGATGCTGCATTTCTGTCAACCCCAGTTTTAAACTACAAAAAATACCATAATGTATGATATTGAAGGACTTACTGATGAACAATTGATGCTTCAGAGCATCTGTGCTTAGTAAAATCAACATATTATGCATCTTGGACCATCAGGTTGTCACTCACAAATGATGTGAAGTTTAATGCATTATTCACAAGTACAAGAGGAGGCAGTCTAAAGCAGTTGTGGAGTCTCTGTTTTATTTTATCGTATTTTATGTTACGTTATTTTGCAAAGAGCAGAAGCTAAGTATGTGACTTAAAGGTGCAGAGTTTGGAATTGCATGATAGGATAAGCAGCAGTCACCCTAAAAATGTTGGATCTAAGTAAAATTCAGTTTAGACTTAAGAAACTGGAAGATATTTTGATCTTAAAGCTACAAAAACCCATCTGGGAACAAGTTAAGGGTGTGGGGTTGTGTTGGGATTTTTTTCCTTTTTCCACTTTGTAGTGCAAAGAAGCACATACCACAAAATCAAATGAAACTGGCATTAATTTGGTAGTCTCAGTTCTCATTGTCCTATTGATTCAGAAAGCTGCAAACAGATACGGAGGCTTAAAGGCTGCATTTAGGGCTGCTGAAGTTTGGGGTTAGGGTATACAAAGGATGCAGTGACGGCACTCATTCAGTAAGGAACTCTTCTTAACATCTTAACGTGGAATTCCAATATAAAAATCTTGGTCAGAGAGAACCGATCTTCATAATTTTGTTAGTGGTTTTATTATTGATTACTCATGTTTATGCACTTCTTTCCAGAGTCTTGGCCGCCAACACAAACCTTGTCCAGCAGAATCTCTAGTAAGCAAAACATTTGCATCCCTATGTATTTCTCCTAGTGGGAGAGAAAAAGGTTGTCTCGGTCATTTCTTATTGATAACTTTAAATATTATGTCAAGCTGAAATCAATTGTATGAGAGAACAGAAGCTATTCCTCAAGATTTACTTTGGATATTTAATTAGTTGGTGTTTATACACGCAATTTATTTTCTTTTTTGCCACTTTCAGCATTTGTTAGGTAGTAGTATTGATGGGACTAGTGTGGCAAGGTGTATGTCTAGTTAAATTGAACCTTCTATTGATGAAAACTTAGCTGTTGTGGGTGGCTGTCTTTTATGAATAATATATGTCACAATATTACATTTTCAACACTGTGGTGTTCTTTACATTAAGAATTTGGGGGGTTTTGGTGCTAAGTAGATATTAGGACTTGCTGGTATGTGAAACGTAGGAGAAACAGCATTAGCTTTATAAGTATATGTGTGTAAATATATATATATATATACATTTATTAGAGATCCATAATTTTATTTTGAAACCAAGCAATTTGCTGTTTTTTCTCAAGCATTTTCAGCTTTTACTCTGGGAAGAGAGCTGACAATTGTTTTTTCAAGTATGTCTTGTTATTGGCCATTTTTGTTCATTATTATTCAGCTGGTGACAACAACATTTATTATTTGTATATTAATGACTGGAATTCTTAAGAGATGGACGAGCAGTCAAACAAAGCTAGATGGAATTAACTTTATGCATGCTTTGTAGCTGATACCAGACTCACAGTACTCTACATTCCCTAAATACTCTCTGATTAAGTATCATTTATAGACCTAATCCAGCCTCTCACAGTCTTTTAAGTAGTTTTAAAATTTCCTCTGGAAATATTGAACCCCAAGTATTTTCAAATATATTTTCATGGGGCAGAAAGTCTATATTGCAGTAAATATCTATCATCACAGCTACCAATTCCTTGAGCTTAATTATGACACTACTAAATGTGAAAATCTATTCAGTGCTAGGAACACTTTTCACATTACATTCACGCTAAAGATTGGCTGTTAAGAGCTCATTACTGGTAGTTTTCTAAAGAGTGGTTTATTAAACACTGTTACCTAATAAGCATCTTTGGTGGTGCAAATTGCTGAAAACAGTAATGAGTCTGATTAGACTTCATTTCAATTACGACAGCTTGTCTACTAGCAAAAAAAAAAAAAAAAAAGAAAAAAAGGAAAAAAAAAAAAAGAAATCTCTCCTTGATGCTTTGGAATCTGGCTACAAGGCATTAGATGGTTTAAAAGGAAAATGCCACCTCTGTGTTTCCTTTCCACAGTTCAGTAATGAATAGAGAGCTGTCCAAGTAACCATCCAATTTAACACATTGGAAAACTAGATGGGCAGCGTTGGAAGCACAATCCTGTTTGCTTAAAAATTCTACAAAGGCTTTTCAGTTAGTATATCTAAATAGGGTCATATTTAGGTTTCCTCTGCTTCCCTTGTGTAATAATATAAAACTGTAAGAAGAGAGAAATTAAAATTATTCACTCCCACCTGCTTTGCAGAGGCTATGCATTTCTCTGATTAGTGTAATGCACCTTTCAGTTGTTATCTGTACATCTTCTACAGATGTGTAAATTTTTTACACACAATCACAAAACTCTCACAGCATTCATAGTACCTCATAATTCAATCCGGTCTTTGTTTTAACTTTAATTTTTTTTCTGTAGTAGAAGCAACTTTTAATAAACGTTTACTACTGATATCATACTTCAGTGAATATCTATTTGTTTATAAACTTAATTCTTGATGCTAAGTGTATTTAATCATATTAGTGCTAAGCACTCTTTAACTTATTCTTGGATGCTACTTACACATTCTGGATAAAAAGAGAAGTGTTAATAGAAAAAATAATTTAAGCTCATAATTGCTGAATACTTAGTAAGACTCTAATGTTCCTGTTGATGGTGTCTAGCATTTTTAATACTAAATCTATGTGGATGCACTTTTCTAATATTATATAATACAAAATTGGATGGAGACTTTTCTAACTTAAACCTTGTAATAAAGTATGCCTGGAGAAATGGCAGAAGGGGGATGCACAGAGAAGGATGCAGGGCTGCTGAAAGCAGCTTGTTGGACTGCTGTCTCAGAATGTGGCTGAAATCAGACACTGTCCTGTCAGTTTACAGTGACTTTTAGGAAGGCTCACATTCAATAAAGTTTGATGGCCACCTAATTAGGCATAGGAAATTAATCAGAAACCGGGCTGGTGCAGTGAATATCAGAACTCTCTATCAAGATTTTAATGAAATATTTTCTGTGATGAATTTTTATTAAACACATGCCCCAAACCCCAAACACTGGTGAATAAAATATAATTTATGTAATTAACACATTTTAATGTGGCACATTTATCTCCTTTGCAATAAATTGTAAACTTCAATAGTTCTTCTGACTTCAAACCAGAGAAGTGACAGAAGAATTAAGCCCATGAACTTGGGGTCTAAGTATCTTGTATGTCCCCAAAACCTCTTTTTGGCTTCTTTTTGTGATGTTACCTTTCTGCCTTATTTTTGACATTCTTACAGTTAGCTGTTATGTATTGTATATATTTTGTGAGAAGGCTTCCATCAGTGTGCATCATCAAACACCAAGTAAAATAGTGGGGAGGCGGGGGGAGTTGGGTTTTTTTTAGCAGCATACAAACACAAGTGCTATTATTCTGCTATACAAATGTGTGCCTGTAGTGCGCTTTGAGATGCTAATCAGTGGAGCTTGACTTCTGTACCCTGAAGCAAATTTTAAAAGTATTTCATCATTAGGTGACTACATATGCAATAAGGCTATGGACAAAATTACAGAAAAATAACACAGATTATTGTTATTTAAGCTATCAGTAATACTCAGCTAGTTATTGATACAGTCATTGCATGGTTTAGATTTTTGTTGTATCTTGAAAGCTGTTTACAGAAATGGCTAAATTTGTGTGATAGCTGCAAGGGAGTGTGACGTTTTATCAGCTGAGCTCTATAATTTCTTTCTGGTTTTAAAACCAACATGTTTTTTATTTTTTTCCTGCCCTCTTTTTCTGCCTGTGCACCCTCCTGGTGACATACTGTGTGTCTTTGGACATGGCTTAACTTTTCCTGTTGCAGGATTAATTTTCCTTTTTTTTTTTTTTTTTTTTTTTTTTTGAGAACGGAGAGCTAACATCTAATATGACGAGTTAGTCTCTTTTCCTTACCACTCTCTCCAGGAATATGGAAAAAATATCAGCGTACACAGAGTTCAATTTCTCAGTTGAGACATTCTCTCTCTGGTGCCTTGGTGTATCTAAAATATATAAATAGAGAGAGAGAGAGAGAAAGAGAGAGAGAGATTTCTATATTTGTCTATAAAAAATTCCCTGTTCCTCCTCTCCCCGTCCCCCAGATAATTTGTCAAGCCAACTGAACAATCTATATAGTTCCTTTCAAATGCTCAGGAAATAATACAGTAAGTCCCAAACCAAGAGCATGCAAAAAATTGGCTATATTCCATTTTTCAGTAGCTAATTCGGATACATTTTATTGAGTGAGCAAGAAAGAATCTCTGGAATTTGTGAAATACAGTAATTGAAAGGTTTAAGTGGGGGAAAGATTTATCTCAGCTTAGTTTTTCTAGGATGTCAGTTCTTTGGTTGTGCTTCTGCTTTTAATCTTGTTTCTCTGCTTTGGGGGGAGCAGGAAGGAAAGGAAGGGTCAGCTGCTCGCACAGCCGAGCCGGGGAAGGAGCTGTGCTGGAGCTCTTTTTTCCCTAAGAGCGTGATTAGTGCAGTTCTGATGACTTAGCTTAGGTGTTCCCTACCCTGGGAAGGAAATCTCACGTTCCATGTGGTAACATCATCCCTTCCTACAACAACGCGATCTCCCATGTTGTAATATAGACGTTGTTGTTTGTTTGGGTTTTTAATGGAGACCCCAAATCAGTGTACGCGTTGATAATATGATCCTTTTGCACAGGATCTTCTCCTTGGAAAGGCAGTGTGTGCCAGCGGTAGCTGCTCTGATGCATAGAGAGAGAAATGTGTGTGATGTGTGTCTGGTACGATGGGAAAAAGGGGGAGAGCTGGATGAGCTCTGCTAAGAGCTCCCTGCTCTTAATCCTGGGCCATGTCAGGAGCATTCTAAAGCAGTTTATCTTCATATGTCGTCTTGTATATAAGAAACAACACTAAACCCACCAAAACTCATTTCATATGTAGCTTTTTCCACAGCCTTCAGATCAAAGTTATTTTCTTCAGGCTGGACTAAATTATACACAGGTCCCAGGAGTGAAGGACACTGAATTAATGCACTATGTCAACCAGTCCTGGTTATAGAATATTTTTACTGAAGTGTGAGACGCAACATCTCTTTACTATTTCATTAAAAATTAATGTGCAGATTGCCAAAAAGCATAAATAACATAAACAATTTTTGTGAAAGCTTTGTATACTGTGGACACATGTTAAGGATTTTTTTCTTGAGTATCAGATTACTTCTATATATACATTTAATCAGTATTTGTTCTCATTTAGCTAATTAGCAGAGGTACTCTAATCTGAGTAAAGCAACTGTTCATACCTATCCTACAAGGGTAGGTTTTGAAATAAGTACTTTAAAAGGAAAGCAGTACTCCTGATTCCAAGCTGGAGCATTGTGCTACTGGCCCATATAAATTTGCTTTTGCACTTATGTTAGTTGAATGTAATGGGTCAAGCCTGATTACAATTATTTGAAATTTACTGAAATTGAACTTTTCTTTCATGTTTCTAAAACAAATAGAGCTGGCTAGATGAATCTCTGGAATTAACCTTTTGTTGCTATACATAAAGCTGTGAAATACATACCTACTGTTTTTAGATATGAGTGAAAATATATTAAAATGATATGATTGTGGAATTTATACAGAGGGCTGCTGCTATTAACGGAAGGGAAATATATTTTAAATTACTCTTGCTGTCTAACTTGGTCTTATGTTTTAAAGCAAGGTGATTTTGTAACATTTTGGAACAACATGATATAAAAATAATTCAGCATCAGTTAAATCTGTATTTATTGTGCACCCACTTTGTTCAAATAAAGTATGTCCCTGTATAGCAGTTTTAACCCCATTTATCCTCATGCACAAGTGCTCACCTGTTATTTACTCACATAAGAGAAGGTCGATACTGCAGAACAAGGGGAGTGCTCTGTTGTGACATAAAACATACATATTCATTAGCTCTGCTGTCCCTTTGGACACGTGTGGTATGTCCTGATGATCTTCATTTGGCAAAAGGAAGTGAGCTTAAGAAGGAAATTGTCTTAATGGATTTACGATACACAAGAAAAGGGTTTTAAAAAAGCTTTATTAGTGGCAAGGAACCAAAGCAATAATTCTAAGGGTGAATGAAGAGTAAAAGGAAACGATTTGCTAAAACATGATTAGCAACAGAAATGGAAAAATAACAGAATCCAATATTTGAAAATTATAATTTTCAGCTATTAGAGGGATTTTTTTTCCTAGAAGGTTTTAGGTCAAGATCCGAATGTTCCATGACAGGCTCCCTAGTGCTGAAAATTTATTCCTTTTGCCTCTCACTTACTTGCTAAAAAACAAGTTCAGGGTTTTGTGTTTCACCTGCTTCAGCTGATTATGTGAGAAACACGGTAAAGCATGAAGGTATTTTGTCTGCTCTGCTTTTAAGGATTTGTGTTATGCTCTTTCAAGGTAAATGTGCCTCAAACTCCACTTCTTGAAGAAAAACCAAATAAAAGGCTACTTCTGCTATTTTGTTGCCTAAAAAGAGAGTATGCATTTTGCTGCACTTCTAAAAGCTTCAGTTGGGTTTATTTGAGCCTTGAAATAAGCACTTCAGTGGGAGCACAATCACAGTCCAAGTCTAAAATATTTTGCATTTTCAAATATGCATAAATACTTGTGTCAAGTGACCAAACTCTGTATTCATTCATTATTATATTTTATCATGTGACTATTCTAATTCTCTGAATTAGAATACTAGTTATCCTGCATCAGTTATATTGATTTTCATGTTGATTTGGGCATAAATTGCGGATTATGTGGTGTGTTAAATCTTTTAAAATTACATTATGGCTATAAGTGTGTGTTCAGTTGACTGCAACAAGTAATTTTTTTTTCATGTAAGTTATGTTTACATTTGTTTGCAGCTATTGTTTTTCTGAGTATTCTGTCAGAAATTATTATCATCTTATTCATTTGGCACCCTCAAAGCATGCTAGGTCCTTTAAAGGCATGGCACTGTTCAGAGCTGCTTGACAAAAACAGCTTAAAAATGTAAATCCTGGCAAGAGGAAGCATCACAATAGAGTAAAAAAAAAATTCAATTATTGTTTTCGTTAGTGTGTTTTCTAGTTGGTTTAGAAAAGTGTTATGAGCAAATTAGTACGGTGAGGGCAAACTGACATAATAAAATATTTTAAAGATAAACTGCATTTAATGACAAGTATGGCCAATTCTCTACATAGATGGGTTCCAAGGCGTGTGCATAAATGGTTTTGTGTTTGGTGCACGGTGCTCGTGCATCAATGTGATTACACAGCAAGGATGTTTTTGTGTCAGGGGCTGCTGCTGCAGGGAAACCAGCACCTCTGAGGTAGGCAGAGGACTGGGAGGTCCCGGGAGTGCCCCAGGAATAGCTCCGGTCCCTACCAGCCGCATCTGCCGGCTGCTGCAAGGCTGGCCTCT
Organism: Fringilla coelebs; assembly: GCF_963513975.1. Classification (NCBI taxonomy): domain Eukaryota; kingdom Metazoa; phylum Chordata; class Aves; order Passeriformes; family Fringillidae; genus Fringilla; species Fringilla coelebs. The sequence goes on along the minus strand of NC_140035.1, from coordinate 17,565,611 downwards.
GGATCCTGCCTGCTTCTGCTGGCAAAATATGCCAGTGTCACCTCTGGACATAGTTTCCCTTTGCTTGCTTGACTATTACTTCTCCTTATTTCTGTTTTTCAGGCCTTTGAAGCTAATGGATCTTCTAAAGGCTGTTTAGCCAGAAATGTCTTTGTGACTATCAAAGGCTGCTTTATGTAAATGGCAGGGAGGGGGCTTGTGGGAAGAGAACTCATTTGCTGTAGATGTATTGCAATTTGCTGTTGTAAGGTGTGAAAGTGTGGTTTTAAAAGAATAATCATTTGACAGTATTTAAATTAGATAATTGGGGTGTATCAGTTTGGAATTAGTTTCTCATTTCGTAATTTCTTTTTTAACCGTTCCAGTCTCACATAAAATATGTTGCATTTCTCTTACCGCTTTCATCTTTAGGTGCTGTTGACATATATGCAATCCTCAATATTCCTCGTGATTTAAGTGTTTTGTTTTAAAGATTGAAATGCTTTCACTATCCTTGCTAGATGGAAATCATATTGTAAATACCCTGCCAACAGCATGCTCCCACTGATGTGTAGGGCTTGCAAATATAATAAGAGGAAGAACAGACCCCTACCAAGAAAATGCTGAGAGCACTTTCCAGGCCTGTTTTTGTGAGTTTGTGGCTGCCACTTACTGAAAAAAGCTTACAGAGTTGGGACTGTACAGCTGGGCATCTCAGTTGGAGGCTCATCCTCCCAGTGAGTCCTTTGACGTCAAAGGAGTTCCTCATGGACTAGAGCAGAGGTCTTCACTGAGTAATTAGAAAATAAATGTGGGAATAATTTTCTTTCCTTTTTTTTTTTTTCTGCAAAACATAATTAGCTCAATCCACTCTTCAAAATCCCTCCTGTTTCCAATTAAGAGAGATCAGTTGCACTATCTTCAAACAGCTGAAATTACGCTTATTAATAAAAAATTGAGTGTAAAAGAATTGTTTTATCTTGAATTAATTTTTATTATTATGGGACATATGACAGTATACAGTCTTATAAAATATTATCTGATTTAGTACAAATCCAGGGAGCTGTGTGTCCTACATCTTGAACAGCGGTTACAGCATGACTCATTTATTCGGCTCTGCCTCATACTTGAGAAGGACTTTAAAATGTGACTTTAGGGCCTGATCCTCAAGGTACTGACACCTCCAGCCCACACTGGAGTAAGGGGTCTGAGGCATACTGGGATGTTCCTAATGAAACACCTATTCAAGTCAGTCTTTTGGCAGAGCCGATCTCCTTGTGTCCACAGCAAGCAAACCCTCGCTAAAATCATTATGATCTGTTATGTAAATACTCAGTGTCTTGAATAACTGGGGACAGGGCTGAGGGTAGTTCAGTTTCTGGGGTCCTAGGCTAAATGTGTAAGCAATCCAAAGTGATGAAGTTCACATGCACTTTCAAGTCTAGAGGGAAAATGGTTGGTGGTACTTGGAGCTGTGGTTTTGGAGTTGTTTCCTACCTTGCAGCAGTGTGCTCCTAGCTGTCTGCCATGGGCACTTAGCAGAAGCATCCATTTGCTTTCACCCCTGGTGCAGTGCAGCCCTTTTCAACAGTGCATTAGGCAGTTGCTTGGATCATGTTTAACAACAGGCCTAAAGTTAAGAACCTGCTTGACTCCTGATGCTTGCAAAGGAAGCTTCAGATTTGTGCTAGGTAGGACCTATGCACTGCAGGGGTGAATGGGGCAGGAAAAGAGAGACCACAAGAAGTGAAGAATTATTTTCTTTTGCCTCAGGTATGTTGAAGGAACAGTTGAAGGCCCCTGATACAAACTGAAACTTTGGTAGCTGGTTGGGAAGGTTGGTACTGCCCTGCTTCTAGTGCCTTGTGCACAGCAGCTCCGGGGCATTTAGGTTTTTTTCACCAACATCTGTAGAAGTGCAGTGCAATCTCTTCCAGTATCTTCAGAAATCCACAGCTGCATGTGATTTAATTTTGGTTTGGTTATTTTATTAGAGGTGTGAATAGATGAGGGGTTTACTAAAGTCCCAGTATCCTTTCTCTAAAGTGCATTGTTGCTAGGCAAGTTGGTGAGTTCGGGCATTATAAATCCTTTGTGGTGGTATTACCCAGTGTGGTCCTATTTCTGGACCATATTTCCATGCTGTTTTCAACAGAAACCCTTGTATTTAAATTGAAAGCAAAGGCTAGTTATTTATCTTTTTTGACAGATATCCTGTATGGGGATGAGAAGTTTTGACCTGGTAGTGAGGGCTCCAGTCTGGGGGTTTCTTTGTATGCACAGTCATCTGAGCTCCCAGCAGGATCAGGCCCTGTTGGACAGTGAGGATGTGTAGGATGTTGCTTTTTCTTTTTTGTGTTTGGATTGCAATGTTAGTTTTTCATAACTCTGGAATTTTTTTCCTTTTTGTTTGGTTTTTTGTTTGTTTGTTTTAATTTGAATTCATATAACTGAATATGTAAGTGGTTTTTGGCCATATGGAATTATTATATGTGCAACTGATGAAGTATTGTGTATTAGATTTTCCATTTTCAGGCTAAGTGCACAATATTAGAAGAGGAAATATGGTTGAACACTTAGTTTGAAGTAATTCCATAATGAAATTGTTGACTATAATTACTTTAAATGTAATCTGGATAGATCCAACTGTAAGAAATATGGAACAGGGATGTATAGCAAGGCTGTCAGGACAAGGAAAAATAGATACTGCTAAAATAGCCTACACTGCCTATCTATATAATGTATTAAATTTATCTTAAAAGCAATTCTCTGGTAAGTACATACCTGTACTTAAAGAACAGGGTCCTTTCCTTTTGCCTTTTACAGCCCATGCCAGCACACTTTACACAGTCCAAAAATGTCGATAGTTCAGAGGATTCCTAAGCTAGCAAAGTGGGGTTTTTTTAATACATTCAACCTTGCCTTGCTTCTGGATTTTCAGAAAGTTATTAACCAAATACACTATCTGCAAGGCTGTGGTTTATATCAGAGTTTAAATTACACTAAATAAAAAAATGCGGCCTCTAAATGTGCCCTGATTACCTGATTTTAGATGTTTATATCAGCATTTGGATTCCTAACAAAAAAAAAATGCAGAAACATGAATCAGCTCAAACAAAAAGCAGTTAATAAAATATGATTTGAAGTAGGGAGAGGAAATGGCTACAAACATCAAGCAATTTGGGGCTGAGGGTGGGCAGAGGGAAGGCGAATGTTTGCATAATTAAAAATTACAACAGCTGCTGCTGCTTCTTTTTTTCTCCCAAATCACACATTTGACTTTTGTCAAACAATTTGTGAACTATTATCAAACAGAGTCAAACCTAGCGAAAGTTTTCTGCTTTTTTAATTAATATCAAATTGAGGAAATGGCTCTTTGTGCCCCCCAGTCCAGACCATTCCAGCAGACTTCATGTAAATTCAGATTTCTTCACTGCTTACTAATGCAAAAAATATGCTTATGGTTAACTATTAACCTATGCTTCCAAATAACACTAATGATTGCGATGTGCTGGAATAAATGCTCATGTTTCATGGGATGAGAACAGTCCTGTTCTCTTAAGCTTATCTAATCAAAGCCTAATCCTGCCTTTACAGCCTTTGTTAAATGCACTGGTATTTAATATGCATCAATAAATAAACTTTCAATTATTGTTCAGTGGGCATATCCAAAGATAGCATGACAGTGTGAAACTACTGGTCTATCTAGCAATTATTCTAAATAAAGAATGCCGATGATGTGATTTTTCCCTCCTCTTATAATAGATAATTTAGATTTTCTGACGTTCTTTTGCAGCCTCATAATAAGGAAAAGAAATTAATCTAGACAAATAAAATTCAAAGAATTGAATTTTTGCACAATCAGAATACGTCTCCCCACTGTGACTTTAAATTCAATTATTTTATTTTAAAAATGCATGATCCATTATAAATAAAAAAAGACCAACTGATTTTGAAAAGCTTACAGAGTAGGTAGTATGTGATGTTGTTGAGCTCTGACCCAGTGCATTCTTTTATCTCTTTAAATTGAATAGGCTTTCTTATAGAAGCAGTTAAAAACAATGTGCCAAAAGCATATTCATTAACTACAGTGCAAATACAGCCCTATCAGGTTCTTTGCTCCATCCATGCCTATTTTGCCTTCTTTTTCCAAAGTTTCACTGCTGCTTTAGTGCTTTCTTTGCAAAGAGTCTTTCCCATGGCATCTGTTCATTAGTATCTGGTGAAACATCAACCTACTCAAGTTTTTCTACGTCTCTGTAACAGAAGCTTTCAGTGTTTTGGTAACCTTATAAACAAAACATTGCAGAGCACAGATAGGTTTTGCTTGTTTGTTGGTTTTGTTTGACTTTTTTATTTTATTTTTTTTAAAAGGGCAGTGAACTGTCGTGCAGTTCTACATTACAGGAACATTAATAATTTTGGCTTTAAAAAAAACTTGTGATATTTCTCATGACATCGGAATAATTTCAGATACTGATTACTGGCAATTGGCTCTTGGAGATTTATTCTTCAGATTTCCAGCAGATTTTAACAAAGTGTGATTTCTATAAACTTCTGATAGTTTCTGATTAAAATTGCATTTTTTAAATGCAGTTATTTAAATACATTATTTCAATCATTTCTCCCAATTTCATGATATACTTACTCCCTCTGAAAGGTAACAGTTGAAATATCAGAAACAATTAGCAAAAAATATTATGTTAATGCTAATGATAGAAATAAATCTGACAAAACCTCAGTCTCAATGCTGTATTTGTCAAAAGCACTTCTCTGAATTAACTTTTCTAGGATAACTGTATAACTGTTAACAGACATTTTTATCAAGTTGTCAAAGTGTTTGAAAAATGAGAGGGAAAGAGAATGCTCAGGAACAAAAAAAATCCACGAGTAATCAATGGCATGCTCAGGGGAAGTGAGATTTACTAGTTGGACTAGTTGTACTAAGAAAATATAAGGCTCAATTAAAGGTACTGTGCCATTTTCAGCCTAAATTTAAATGATTTGGTGATTTGCAAATACATGAATCCAAAAAAGAAAAAAAGAATCCAAATGCAAATGAGTGCAACCACAATAAAATATAATTGCAAATGAATCTGTTGCTTTATTCATTTATTGTGTAATTACTGCAATCCTTCCCACCTTGTTTTCAGTATTTCTTAATCATTAAGTTGGAAGCATGACAGCAGTGCCAGCCCTGGCATGATTCTCTTTGACTAAAACCTTGTAAATTAACACAATTAGCACAGCATCATCCTGCTAATTAACTTCCAGTGTCTAGTGCAGTGGTTTTGCAAACAAGGAAGAGGGAGTCAGAAGGGAATAAACATGCCATTCTGTTACCAAACTGTGTGCTGTGTTAGGTTTAGCTCAGAGAGGCTAAGCTGGCCATGTCAGATGCCAGAGTCAGGCAATGAAGAGCTAAAGGGGTTGGGGAGAGAAACAGGAGGGGGTAGAAGCTGTCAAAATAGACTGCAGTAATTCAGAGGGGAGCTAGTGCCACAGATGCTTCATTTCGACTGGGCCTCCTCCTTATCAGGGAATCTGTGCCAGAGGGCACAAGACTGTTTGCAAAAATCACTTTTGGTAATACGAGAGAGATTAAGGAGGTCTATTTGATACAGCTGTACAAAACCCAGCAATGTGTCTACCATGCATAGGTACAAGTTGGAGGGGGTTATCTTAATGCTTGTAAATTGCTCTTACCTATTGCAGTGGGTTACAAAGAGGAGGGATAATTCACATGACATTATTAAAAGATTAATTGCTTCAAAATGACATTTTCTTTCTTTTTTTTTAATAATAGGTTTGGTTTTGGCTTTGTATTGTTTGTTTCAGGTTTTTTTTATAGCTAGCTGTGGAAGCCACAGAACTTTTAGGGACTTGGCTTCATTTCTTTTTCTTTTTCTTCATCCTATTTTTTCCCCTTATTTTTTTTCTTTAACCCTCTTTCTTTGTACCCTGGAGGCTGTGAAGCAGAGGTGGGGGGGAAGAGAAAGCAAGCAAGGAGACCGACAGACAAGTCATGCTTGTTTTTTTTTTTTCCAGACCCTCAACAACAGAACTGAGAGGCAGAAAGGAGCCAGTTGTAATTCATACCGAGTTGTAGGCTTTGTGTGATGAAAGCGACAGAGCGCTGCCTGGGAGATTGCTTTGCTGCACTCCACGAAGCAGATTTGAAACTGTCGTGGACCACTTTAGATGAGAGTTGGATTATGGAATGACCTGCTATGTCTGTGTCATATTGTTCTGCGCAGGGTGCATTATACTCTGCTAACTAGGTGTTCAGTACCAAATAAGAGAGGTATCCTAGATGTGATCTGTCAGCTGTGTCTCATATTTTTATATTGGTTAAAATATAAAACTGAAACGGGGATGAAAGAGGACAGAGCAGTTGGATGTCTTGTATGTTTATAGTAAATTTCCACTCTGAGTACTTAAAATATACTGAGTTTTGTTTAATTACTTTGAGAGCTATAGCATTACCTGTATTTTTTATACAAAAAGTTGCCCCCTACTGAATTAGCAAGAAATTTGTCTATGTGTGTATGTGCTCGTAACAAACCAACCATACCACTTCTTAAGGGCATTACCTTTTCCTTCCATAAGACTTGTGCTGTTAGCTACAGTTTTTCAGAGAGCTGAAGAAGTTCACAGACTGTATGTTTGAGAACACATTTAAAAACATAAGGAAAAAGCTGAGCTCACTGTTAACTGTTGTTTCCTACTGCCCTAGGCTTGAAGATGCAGTGGACGCCGGAGCATGCCCAGTGGCCAGAACAGCACTTCGATATCACTTCGACCACCCGGTCCCCAGCCCACAAGGTGGAAGCCTACCGGGGGCACCTGCAGCGCACGTACCAGTACGCCTGGGCCAACGACGACATCTCGGCGCTGACCGCCTCCAACCTTCTGAAAAAGTATGCAGAAAAATATTCTGGGATTTTGGAAGGCCCGGCTGAGCGACCCATTCTCAGCAATTACTCTGAAGCTCCCTCAGGGCTGGTGAATGGTCGGAAGAATGAAAGTGAGCCTTGGCAGCCATCCTTGAACTCGGACAGTGTGTATCCCATGAACTGTGTCCCAGATGTCATCACTGCCAGCAAAGCTGGGGTAAGTGCAGCCCTCCCTCCCGCAGATGTCTCAGCCAGCATCGGGAGCTCTCCTGGGGTGGCCAGTAACCTGGCTGAACCCAGTTACTCCAGCAGCACCTGTGGAAGTCACACCGTTCCCAGTCTTCATTCAGGGCTCCCATCTCAGGAATATGCCACAGGATACAATGGCTCATATTTGCATACCAGTTACAGCGGCCAGCCAGCACCTGCACTTCCATCCCCTCATCCATCCCCCTTGCACAGCTCGGGACTTTTACAGCCCCCACCACCGCCACCACCACCAGCCCTCGTCCCTGGCTACAACGGGACCTCCAATCTCTCCAGTTACAGCTACCCTTCCGCCAGTTATCCTCCTCAAACTGCTGTTGGCCCTGGGTACAGCCCTGGGGGTGCCCCGCCACCCTCGGCTTACCTGCCTTCAGGAATCCCTGCTCCAACCCCTCTGCCCCCTACCACCGTCCCCAGCTACTCCTACCAGGGCCACGGTCTGACGCCAATCGCGCCGTCTGCCCTGACAAACAGTTCAGCCAGCTCTCTCAAAAGGAAAGCTTTCTACATGGCAGGGCAAGGAGAAATGGACTCCAGTTATGGAAATTACAGCTATGGCCAACAGAGATCTACACAGAGTCCAATGTATCGAATGCCAGACAACAGCATTTCAAATGCAAACAGAGGGAATGGTTTTGACAGAAGTGCTGAAACATCATCCTTAGCATTTAAGCCAACAAAGCAGCTAATGTCCTCTGAACAGCAAAGGAAATTCAGTAGCCAGTCCAGTAGGGCTCTAACACCCCCATCCTATAGTACTGCTAAAAACTCACTGGGTTCGAGATCAAGTGACTCGTTTGGGAAGTATAGCTCCCCAGTAATGAATGAGCATGGTGATGAGCACAGGCAGCTCCTCCCTCACCCAATGCAAGGCCCGGGACTTCGTGCAGCTACCTCATCCAACCACTCTGTGGACGAGCAACTGAAGAATACTGACACACACCTCATTGACCTTGTTACCAATGAGATTATCAACCAAGGACCTCCCGTGGACTGGAGCGACATTGCTGGCCTAGATCTAGTAAAGGCCGTCATTAAGGAGGAGGTTTTATGGCCAGTATTGAGGTCAGATGCATTCAATGGACTGACTGCTCTACCTCGGAGCATCCTTTTATTTGGACCTCGGGGAACAGGCAAAACATTAATGGGCAGATGTATAGCTAGTCAGCTGGGGGCCACGTTTTTCAAAATCACTGGCTCTGGCCTTGTCACGAAGTGGTTAGGGGAAGGAGAAAAAATTGTCCATGCCTCCTTCCTCGTGGCAAGGTGTCGCCAACCCTCTGTGATTTTTGTTAGTGACATTGACATGCTCCTTTCCTCTCAAGTGAGTGAAGAACATAGTCCAGTAAGTCGGATGAGAACCGAGTTCCTTATGCAGCTGGACACTGTACTGACTTCTGCTGAGGACCAAATAGTAGTAATTTGCGCCACAAGTAAACCAGAAGAAATTGATGAATCTCTTCGAAGGTACTTCATGAAACGACTTTTAATCCCACTTCCTGACAGCACAGCAAGACACCAGATAATAGTACAACTGCTCTCACAGCACAATTACTGTCTCAATGACAAGGAGGTTGCACTGCTTGTCCAGCGCACAGAAGGCTTTTCTGGACTAGATGTGGCTCACTTGTGTCAGGAAGCCGTGGTGGGCCCACTCCATGCCATGCCAGCCACAGACCTTTCAGCCATTATGCCCAGCCAGTTGAGGCCAGTTACATATCAAGACTTTGAAAATGCTTTCTGCAAGATACAGCCTAGCATATCTCAAAAAGAGCTTGATACATACGTTGAATGGAACAAAATGTTTGGTTGCAGTCAGTGATGCTACTTAAAAAAAAAAAAGTAATGAATGTTGGCACACACAGAATCTGCTACATAGGGGTAGAGAACCCTTTTCAGTAGTGTTAAAATTGCAAAGGGTACTGGGAAGACTACGATTTACCTTGCCTCTAAAGAGCCAGGGTATACTTGAAGGAAAAGTGCATCAAACAAGAGCTGCTGATCTGAAAAAGCCACACATGACAGAAAGCGCATGTTGATGCTCAGTTCTGTTCAAGCTAGACAATTCTCACCAAGGAGCAAGGTGCAAGTGGGTTGATTTCAGAAGGACATGAACCCTGTGTGTTGATTCCATTCTGCTGTTCTTGAGATTTAGTTGCTGTCAAGTGCCTGAAGTGGTGCTTTATTTTTTGTTTGCCTCACAATTACATTGGTGGCATGTGCTAATATAAAGAGCTTTAACTTCAAACATTATTGGACTAAAGAGATGAACGGTTGTGTTGCGACAGAGAGCCAGATTTTTGCTATTCTAAGAGCAACAGTATTCCTCAATCCTGTCTGTTCTGTGGTGTTAAACTAAGAACAGGTAAAACAGGGTAATGATAATCTGGACCTTAATTTCTGCAGTTCATTTCTTTTAATGTTCTGTCTGCAAAAACTCAGGAAAGTGATTGTGATTTGTACAGTACCTCAAAGGAATGTGTTGAAAGCACTATGTACTGCTGAGAGTTATAGGCTAGGCTTCAATGTTACTTTATATTAAATATGTATGTTTACCTCAACAATTGGAATATGGCAAGGAAAATTACTTTGAATGTATCCAGGAAAAAACCTAAAGCGTGATATGACTGAAGCTTTACAGTTATTAGAAATAGAAACAGAAGCATTTCCCAGTGTTCAGGAATGGTTCTTTTGCCAATTTCTCGCATCAAACCTGAGCAGAATGATTTTTCTAGTTGGTAAACTGTAAGAGTTTTCAGCATATTGCTCCTTGATAATAAGGTGATACAGTCTTTAGAAGGTGCATAGATGAATGAAAGAGCCACTTAATTGGTTTATGTTAGCATCTGAAACAGTCACACGTAAGATTTGGTAGGATTCCGAGAGGCAAATTACCTTAAGCTGTGACGGCTGGCCTTTGTTGCATGGCTCCAGTCGTAGTTTTGAGGATATTTTGGTGTTGCTGTAGGGAGTGGAATCAGTGTAGGTTGCTGGCAGAGCTATGGGTTGCAGAGCTGTTTATAGCAGTGCAGTGGACTGTGACCAAACAAACAGTACAAATAACAAAGCAAAACTGAACCCTCGAAGTACATTTACTTCCCTTCCCAAACTGTAAAGTTGAGTTTTTGTTGTGTACGTATGGCTTCATTGTCCTTAATGCAATCTTCATTTAGCATCCATTAGAAATCTTTCAGGCTGGAGTGTGCCCACCATTATTTCTACCTCAGTTTTGTTACGTTTCTCTTGGAAAGCAAAGTAAGGAATAGGGCAAAAACCACCACCAACACAAGTCAGATTACATTAGGAATGCAAACCTGCTAAACAAGTTTCAGAGAGCTGCTGGTTTTTCCCCTGAAGTCAAGTTTTTCCCTGTGTTAGTGCTCTTTCCCCCTTTCTTTTTCCTCCCCCAAATATACATATTCTGGTGTCTTCCTTCGGGAAAGACTAGCTGGCATGTGTGGCATTTTGCTCAGTTCTCCCCCATCCCAGCCCCCCTTTCTTTTTATCCTTTAAAGCTTTCTGTGCAACTCTTTTGGTGACAGCTGACTGATGTTGGGTAATATCTCTGAGCAAGAGCAGTGTGTGTTGCAGCTGCCCAAAGCCTCTGCCATCACATGAACAAAACAGCCTTGCTTTTTTGAATGTATTTTTTGTTTGTTTACTTTTAGGAAACAGTAACAAAACTGTTGCAAAGCACTGGCATTTAATGTTTCTCTTAAGTAATGTATGTCAAGACCATTAAATAAATGCACTGAAAAGCCCCAAGAAGAGAGATACCAATCTGTTACTAGGTCATGTTTGTCTTCTCAAAAATTGTACAGACCTTGTCCGTTCTGTTAGATCAATGGAGACGTTTAGCGTTCAGAAAGCTAATGAGGGATTTTGTGATATTGCTGGAAATTTATGACTCTTGATTATTACTTTTCTTTATTTTTCTTTTAAGATATATATATATATATATTTAGATAGAACATGCTAAAACAGAGCAAATAAACCAAAATCTAATTTAAGATGGATTCCTGGCAAACATTTTGTCTATCTAAAACGTTATGTTTTAAGCATAAAAGCATAAAAGTACCATTTTAAAAACAGTGCCTTTCATTAAGGATATAGAAAGTAAGACTTAAGTACATCACCTGCTTTTCTTCTTTTTCTTTTTTTTTTTCTTTTCAACAGCAATTACAGTCTATGATCCTTGTTATGACCCAGTCTTTCTGCTTCCCCAAACCTCCACAGGCTGCTTCTTCACCCTGGTCATTCCACCATCCTCATATTTGGGAGATGCTGATGTCCCCATTAGCTGTAGGTTCACACTGATCACACTGGCAAGTACACTGTTGCAGATTGCTGACCCAGTTTCTGTCTTAGACATTGCCTTTCATATCTGCTATTGAGCTGTTCTCATTTAAAAGGCTCAGATAGGTTTTAATAAACTCTTTCTCCCAACTATACTCCTAACAGATTTTTTTTGCAGCTTGTAAAATGAAAACTACGCACAGTGTTTTTTTCCTGCTCTTTCTATCCTGTAGCAAAACCAAAAGCAAACAAAATTATAGACAGTCCCTTTGGCTTCCAGCTTTAAGTCATTCTCTCTGAAAAGTCACTCTGGGAAATGGGTTTTTCAAATGTTAACCAAAGTGAGAAGCAGGCAGAAACTGAAATGGTGTGAAAGATGCAGGTTCCACACACACATGCTCACGTTGTCCAGGTCTCAGTTCAGCTTTGGGGCAGCAGAAGTGCAAAACTTCACTCTATCACAGCTGCTGTAAGGGGAGGAAAACAGAGCCAGATTGTTACCCAAATCTTTCCTTATCAGCAGTTGTCCTTGGTGTAGTTTTGGGAGGGTGCCTGTTCAACTTGGTGAGAGCTTGGCCAGGAACTGCTAACAGGGGGTACCTCAACCCTTCTTCAAGCTTGGTTTCTGGCCAGTCCTTTGATGGAATTCAGGCCTGAGCTGGCTAAATCCCCTGCCATATCCTCTTCTTCTTATTGCTTTCCTTCCTTCTTCCCCACGTTCAGCCCCTGTTTTGTCCCTAGTGAGCAGGTTTTGGCAGGCTGCTGATCCTTCACCTGTCTCAGCAGCCTTCTAGTCAAAGAGCATCTGGGAAGGCTGAAGCACGACCGTGAACTTGAGCAGGTTCCAAAGGGTAGGATTGCTTTTGAGAAGAGAGACAAAATATGATTTAATGGTGTTTAATGCTGGTCTTAGACATTTCCATAGTAGAAAACTGTATGTTGTCCTTTACAATTGGACAAAGCTGGAGGCTGCTGCCACAGAAATGTCCGATTGGTTGGCTGGGGCTTCCTGCCACTGGCACAGCCCTGAATTTTAAGGAACCTGAAATAGTTAAAAAGCATCTGCTGTGTCAGGCTATCACTGCAGATGCTTTACGTCATGTTTTTATGTGTGGGTTACATTCTGCATCAGCTCCTTTTCTTCCCTTTTACCTTCAGTCACGATTCCTATAACAACAAAAACAAAACAAATTGAAGGAATATTCCTGCAAGCTGAAGGATCAATATCAATTCAAGGAGGAGTTCATAATGACCTTATGTGAAACAGAAATGGAAATGCTCTGTACTTCTGGCATGTTTCTCTTCAAAATATTTAGAACATTAGTGACAATATATAAAAGTTTGCTGACTGAGCTGATCAATGGAATGTGAAGGCAGTTTACTTTAAGGCTATTTACTTTCACAT
>NC_140035.1:17545268-17547768 GCF_963513975.1 Fringilla coelebs | reverse complement strand
CCAGGGCCCCGAGCAAGGGAGGCAGCCTGTGCCCAGCACCGAGGAATGCACATAAAATGCAGGCAAAGTTTTATTGGGAACACAGGAGCAACTATTCCTCACATAAAATTAGTTGCACAGCGATATTGCTTTTAAATAGTCACAAGGCAAGGTTTAACCATTTACTGATATCTTAGCTCTGCTGTTATTTTGTGGAATTTGATAACATTACCTTAACTTTTAAAAAAATTATTGTAAAGCAGACAAGAAAAACCTGAAGTCACATATTGTTTGTTAAGCAGATTCTGTGATGCCATCGATATATCTACCATTTCAAGTGACATTCTCTCTGGCAAAGCTGGTTTACATTGTACCTTGAAAAGTGCTGCTCAAGCATTTTTGTATGTTTAAAGTATCTGCAGGACCAAACCGAAATGAATTCCCAGTCTCTCCCAGACGGCTGTGCCAGACCGTGCGTTATCACCGCGAGCAGAGCGCGCGCGGGGTTTAATTACCCGGCTATTTTCAAACACAGCCTAACAATATCGTGCAGTATCATAAGCGATTAATTGACAGTGGTGCTGCTCGGGGGGGCCACCATCGGGGAAGGGGAGGGGGGGTCTCTCTGACATGTGAAATGCAAAATCTGCTTTTCCTGAGATGGCTTTTCCTGAGCCTGGACCCAGGTGGGGGTGCGGGCATCCTGATCTCCCAGCTGGCTCCTGCCGTACCTTGTGCTGTGGTCTGTGCTTATTTGTGGGGGTGTTTGTCCTGAGGTTCAAAAAGTAACACTTTAGTTGGAATATAGAGATGGATTTTAGGAACTCAGGAATTGTTTCAAACTCCAGTAAAAGCATTCCTTAATAGAATAAAACAGTTCCCACTGTAATTCGAAAGCAATTGTTGGAACAAGCAGAAAAAAAATTGGTATAAATGCAGAAAGTGTTCTTCATAAAATCTTGCCAAAAACCTTCTTTCTGTATTAGAAGCAGTTTTGTTCATGCCTCAGAGAAGTCGGTATTGGTAGTGTTCTACCTTTTCCTGCTCAGCTCCTTCCTGCTCTTTTCAAATAGAAAATCAAACATTCCTACAGAATATTAGTGGCAAAAAGTGAATCGCTTCAACAAGAGATGAAGCATGATCCAGAGTGTGGCAACACTTGGAAAAGAACTGCCTGGGGAATAAAAGAAGTGCTGTTCAGGGGCTGGAGCCACGTTAAGCTGTTGACTGGGACAGCAAAGTAACACACTCTGCCTGCAAAGAGCATGGAGAGTGGATGCAGCTGTATCAACAGCTTCCCCCACTCTTGGGTACGTACACTGAGCCAGCCTCACTGCTCAAGGCAGCTTTTCCAGTGGATTTGCATTTACAGTTGCGGCTTCTCTTGGGTGAGCTGTGTGTGCTGGGGACCTCGATTCCGCCTCTGCCTGAATAACCCAGCTATGGCCAGAGGTCTGTGAGTGGGGGCTAGGACAGATGAAAGCCCCTCAAGCTTTTAGTAATATTTCAATTTGATCCTATTACAAAGCCCACATCATGGTGCAAGCATACTCTAATGATAATTTAATATTCTATTTTTAAAATTCTATGTTATAATAATATAGAAGTTTTCTCACAATTACTGTTTTTCTTGCTGAGCCTAAAAACTTTAATTTTATTGTTATATCTGTGAATTAAAACTCTAATGATATATGTTTACTAAAAAGGAGGACATGAAAATAAATAATATTTTCATTCCTCCTCCAAAGCACTGTAGCCACTGTAGCAGTACTATTTAGAATGCTTATTCATACATATTGCTGAGTGCTGTCTTGGTAGCTCAGTAGAGATCCACCAGGCCCCTACATCTGTGCATGTATTGCCATCCTAAGAGGGAATAGCTGCTGAAACTGTGGTGAAATTCTGAGGAAGCCTATGTCCTTCCTTCATCACTTATAGCAGTGAAGGAGTCTGTTATGGGACTTGGCTGTGCTGTAATTTATTGTGCCACTTTCCTTCTAAAGCAACAAATCTTGAGGAATTTGGAAAGGCAGAGAGCAGAGTAGAAGAGAGGTAGTTTCCAAAGAATGGTTTTGTTTAGAATAAAGGAAGTTCTATCTCTGTTTATACATAAGTATTTCTTATACCTGCATGTCTTGAATTTCCATATAGGTGTGAACCTTAATCACAGTAATGCACAGTCATAAAAGTTACCTCAGTTGTCATTCTGTGTACTTGGAAATTGAATTTAGTCTGTATTTAATCAACAGGGGTGTAGGGCCCATTCCTCATTATACTGTGCATGTTATTTTTGTTAGTATTTTGGATTACACAAGAAAGTTTATGGATGTATGGGTTCATTCTTATGAGCTTTAAATACTGGACTCTTTTTTTTCTTGCAGTACCTCTATGTTATCAGATTGTCCTGAAAAAAATGTAATTTCCATGACATCTTTCTAGAACCTAAAAATGATGAACCTGCTTATACATATTCCCTTCCATGTCCAAAATATGCATTTTACTGCAATGATGGTTGGGGTTG